>NC_134780.1:15179004-15184011 GCF_046742065.1 Oratosquilla oratoria | reverse complement strand
AAGATACAGGGAAACATGGAGCAACGTTACGCCGTCAAATTTTGTGTTAAACTTAAGAAAACCAAACAAGAAGCTTATGGAATGTTAAATGAGGCCTATGGGGATGAACAGATGAGCCAAGCAAGTTTCTATCGGTGGTTTAACAGATTTTCTGAAGGAAATGAACAGGATTAGGATGAACTCAGATCTGGAGCACCGAAAAATGCACGCAAGGAGGAAGACATTGAGGATGTGCAAAGGTTAGTAATGCAAGACCGTCGAATATCTGTGAGGATGATATCTGAAGCTGTTGGTATTAGTATTGGCACAGTTCTGACCGAAGATATGACAAAGTCTGTATCAAGTTCGTGCCAAAGATCCTCTCCGACGACCAGAGGCAGTTTCGTGTGGAATGTTGCACTGACATTCTCGAAATGATAGACGCTGATTCAGGTTTCCTGAATAAGGTAGTGACTTGCGACGACAAAAGTTGGGTGTTCACCTACGACCCTGAGAGCAAATGTCAGAGTGCTCAGTGGAAGCACGCGACCTCCTCCAGGCCCAAAAAGGCAAAGATGAGCAGGTCGCAAGAGAAGGCCATGGTCATTCCTTTCTTTGACTCCCAGGGGTTTCTTCACGTTGAATGGGTTCCTCATGGTCAAACCGTCAATAAGGAATATTACCTTACTGTTCCGAAAAAGTTCAGGGAGAAGATGAGGAAGAAGAGGCCTCAGCAGTGGAGGAGTGGCCAGTGATGGTTCCACCAGGACAATGCCCCATGCCACAAGTCAACTCTGGTGACCACCTGGATGACCGACAGGGGAATGAAAGTGGTACAACACCCATCCTACAGCCCTGACCTAGTCCCTTCCGACTTCTTCCAGTTCCCATGCATGAAAGACAGCCTCAGGTGAACCAGATTCCAGTCAACAAAGGAGCTGAAAGAGGCATCGGAAACTTACCTGAAGGGACTACAGAAAAAGGACTTTGAGGAGATCTACTTGGATTGGGAGAGACGCATGCAGAAGTGGGTAGATGCGAGAGGCAATTATTTTGATGGACCCAAGGTCTACACCAAAGCTACCAATGTGGGACGGTGTCTCAATGCCCGTGGTGAATGCCCTACAGCCTACAAGCGGTCTGTAGCTGCAGCTTATATCAACAGGGCCCTAACCCACTGCAGTAGCTGGATAGAGACCCACCGTGAATTTGATCGTATCCGCCAACTTCTTACCAATAACGGATATCCTGATCACATGATAGAAGGACTCATAAAAAAGAAACTTGACCAATACACCGCTCCCGCCCAGACCCCAGACTCCCCAGACCACAAGATCATCATCTACCACCGAAACAATTACCACGATCATTATAAAGAAGAATGTGATGCCATTAAAATTATCGTAAAAAGAGGAGTCACCCCCACTGATACAGACACTACCATCGCTGTAAGAATTTACTGCAAACCTAACCTCACTAGATCCCTGGTTATGAGGAATAACACTGCCCCTAAGACCCCCATCGAGGCCTCTACTAATGTTATTTATGAGTTTTCTTGTCAGGAGGGCCGCTGTGACGGCTCCAACACTTACATTGGTAGAACCTCCACCAATTTAAGAAGACGCCTCCAATACCACCGTAACCAAGGATCCATCTTTCAACATTACATTGATCACCATGACAAAAAGCCACCCCTTCAGACACTAATTGACTCTACTTCCATTCTCCACAGAGAGTCCAACCATAGACGTATGCAAATCGCAGAAGCCGTAGCTATAATTTCCCGTCACCCTAACATTAATGTACAACTTTCTTCTGATTTCATTCTTCCTTCAGCTCGCCCCCAGGAACAGCTCTCCCTTCAACGTAAGCAAGACCTTCCGCCAAGCCGCCATGAACTCCAGCCAGTATCGCCAGACATCAGAAGGCGAACCAGAGCCTCCTCCCTTTACCCAAGGTCACGGGAGGAACCCTGCAGCCAATCAGAACCCAGCATTCTACCCGGGCTGGGTCAACTGAACCGTAGAGTAACTGAAGCTTCCTTACGCCGCCCGAGTTCAGAGGAAGTATCCCCCGGGCCAATCAGAGCCCGGCATTCCACCCGGACCGAGTCCGCTGAGCCGTAGGCTCCGTATATTAGGCCTCCGCTTAGCCATCTTTTCCACTTACCACCAGCCCGCCAAGAATAGTACAGTGCCTCTACAGCAATGAAGTCCTCTCACCCTGAAGAAGCCTCTTAGTGAGGTGAAAAAACTCTGAGTTTTCGGTGTTGTTGTCAATACTTTTTACATGCTGTTACACTTCTAATAGAATTTATCGGTATTCTCCAGCGCTTTTCCTTTTCCGTTCATCATGGATGATTTCGTTCATAAATTGAATGAAGTTGATAGGAAATCCTTCCTTAAACTCAAGAAAATACAGCTTAAGATAGTTAAATCTATTAGCGCGGTTGATTTTAACCAATATATATATATATATATATATATAAATATATATATATATATATATATATATATATATATATATACATATATATATATATATATACACAGTATATATAGATATGCATATATGCATATATATATATATATATATTCATATATATGTATATATATATGTATATAATATATATTTATATACATATATATATATATATACACATATATTTATATACATATATATGTTTGTGTCAATTGACATTTGGAAATAAACTCATCTGCTGGGATTCGAACCCTTACCTAAGCGGCTTTCGTCTTACAAGATGAAGACCGTACCATCACACCATCCTGACCCTTCAAAACGAAACGACTTAGTTCACGGCCCAGTCGTTCCGCCGAGGGCACCCGGGTGAAACGTGGTATGTACTGTATTTCATCAAATCCTTTATGCAGGCTAGTCTTCCGACAAGTGTTTGTGTCATTTGACATTTGGAAATAAACTCATCTGCTGGGATTCGAACCCTCACCTGAGCGGCTTGCGTCTTACAAGATGAAGACCGTACCATCACGCCATCCTGACCCTTCAAAACGAAACGACTTAGTTCACGGCCCAGTCGTTCCGCCGAGGGCACCCGGGTGAAACGTGGTATGTACTGTATTTCATCAAATCCTTTATGCAGGCTAGTCTTCCGACAAGTGTTTGTGTCCCAGCAGATAAGTTTATTTCCAAATGTCATCCAGCACACTATGATGAGAAAGTTATCCAATGAGCAATATCCTCCTTAACCATAAGGTCTAGTATATAATTCTAGATGTAAAGTAAACTATATGACCACTAGTAAAAGAAAAAAGAATGAAAACTTTATGACAAGCCACAGCTTGTTTAATTGTTCGTTGATGTATGTTCATTAGACAGGTACATGTACATACATATGTATATATATATATATATATATATATATATATATATATATATATATATATATATATATATATATATATGCTTTTATATAAACACTGTTTTCTTTCTGTGTGGAGGGTGGCTTTTATCATCCAAACTGTTTTCGAGAACTACTATTCTAGCTAGGTCCAGTCCTATTCTCAGAAGCTCCTGTAGTCAGAAGGCACAGTAATCAGAGGGAATTGTAGTCAGAAGGCCCAGTGGTCAGAGGGTCCACTTGTCAGAAAGTCCAGTAGTCAGGAAGCCCCCTAGTCAGTAGGCCCACTAGTCAGAAAATTTGTAAGATATACTGTGATATATATATATATATATATATATGTGTGTGTGTGTGTGTGTGTGTGTGTGTGTGTGTGTGTGTGTGTGTGTGTGTGTGTGTGTGTGTGTGTGTGTGTGTGTGTGTGTGTGTGTGTGTGTGTGTGTGTGTGGTAGGGGTTGAGATAAACACAGAGAATCGTTGGAGTTTTTATTCACTGACGTTTCGCTCATAACAGAACTTCTTCAGAGTGTGCATACATGGAGAGAAAATCAACATATTTATAACCCACGTGCTCGATGCCACGTTCCTTTCCTAACCTACCCCCTTCAACTCCCGATGTACCATCCAACTGGACATTTTGGATAATTTTGACAAAACCATCCCAATGATTACAGCAGGTCTGGGATGTTATAAATACTGCCTCAACTATTTTCCCCATCTTCTGATCTAACCGTTGTTTCAATATCTCTACTCCGTTCCAGTTGGGTAAGTGTCCATATTGTTCCGTGTGAACCATCAATGCGTTGGATGTTCAGTGGGCTCTCAGGTCACTTTTGTGCTCATATGTCCGCTTGTGTAGGCCTCTTCCTTTCTCAGAGAAGTAGCTTAGTTCACAGCTGCCGCATGGTATCTTGTATACCACGTTGTTATCAAAGTTGTCTCTTGTCCCATTACCTTTTACTATTTCACCAATCTTCGTACTAAATGAACTGGCAGGGTTGAAGATTGACAGTTTATCTAGTACAAAGATTGGTGAAATAGTGAGAGGTAAGGAGAGAAGTGACAATATTGATAACAACGTGGTATACAAGCAACTTCGGTTAGAAAGGCCTACACAAGTGGACATATGAGCACAAAAGTGACCTGAGAGCCCACAGAACATTCAACGCATTGGTGGTTCACGCGGAACAATATGGACACTTACCCAACTGGAACGGAGTAGAAGTATTACAACAAGGGTTAGACAAAAGAATTATGCTAAAAGAATAAGGTATATCTAATATATCTAGACTTTGCAAAAGCGTTTGATACTGTCTCCCACGAAAGACTACTTACTAAATTAGCTTTACACAGAATAAGTGGTAGCCTATTAAGTTGGACAACTAATTGGTTAAACGATCGAAAACAGAGAGTTGTTCTAAATGGCAAAACTTCTAGATGGAAAAAATTTACGAATGGAGTTCCTCAGGGTTCCGCTCTTGGGCCACATCTATTCATAGTATATATTAATGATATAGATCACGGACTAAAATTTATTGTCTCCAAATTTGCTGATGATACAAAACTGTGCGTAATGCAAAATGATCACTTAAACCAATTAGATATTCAAGAAGTTTTATATAAACTACATCAATGGTTTGAAAAGTGACTCA
>NC_134780.1:15161504-15164004 GCF_046742065.1 Oratosquilla oratoria | reverse complement strand
TGAAGAATGGTGAATCTGCAATTGCAACACAGAGCTTTCCGAGCTCATTACAAGTTAGGATGGCATGATGCTGTTCCAGATAGAAAATCAGTACAGCTATGGGTCGCAAATTTCAGAGCTACAGGTTCGGCACTTAAAAGAAAACCACCTGGAAGGCCACGAAGCGCTCGAACGCCAGACAGTGTTCAAGCTGTGAGACTTTCTGTTACTCAGTCTCCTACACGTTCAGCTCGCAAACATGCTTCGGCCTTGGGATTGTCTGATCGAACAGTCAGAAGAATTCTACACACTGATATGCAGTTCCATCCATACAAATTAATGATTGCTCAGAAACTGCACGAGAGCGACTTGGAAGATTCCATGTCATGTTGTACCGATGTCCTTCAAAATGTTCCTGTAAATGATGTTCTCCTCACAACTGATGAAGCTCACTTTCATCTCTCAGGCTGTGTGAATAAGCAAAATTTTCGTTATTGGGCTGAAAATAACCCCAGACATGAAAGACCTCTACCCAGTGAAAGAGTGACTGCATGGTGCGCAGTTTCGACATTAGGTGTATAGGGTCCTTATTTTTTTGAGGAGAGAAACCACACCTGGCCGATATGTGGAGATGTTGCAGACATTTCTGGAACCAAAAGTAAACGACCTTCACAAACAGAATGTGTGGTGTCTACAGTATGGAGCCACAGCACACACAGCAAGAAGAACAATGGAAGCTCTGAGAGAAATGTTTCCTGGACGTTTGATTTCCTTACGCGGTGACATTCAATGGCCAGCACGCTCGCCCGATCTCAGCCCTTGCGATTTTTTTCTCTGGGGTTACTTGAAAGCTAAGGTCTACAAACATCGACCGGGTACAATTGAAGAATTAAAGAATGCTATTCGTCTAGAGATTGCAAAAATACAGCCTGAGATGACTATTCGAGTTATGGAGAAATTCAGAAATCGTCTTCAACAGTGTATAGAGGATAGAGGTCACCATTTAGAGTATGTACTTTTTAAAACCAAATGAATAAAAACTCCAACTCTTTGTTTAAACAACAATATAATTGAGTTTTCATAAACGTTCATTTTATTCCTTTTGCCAACCTTTAAAATGTGGGAGATATTTCTGCCGCACCCTGTATTAAGACCTTTCTAAGGTGTAAAGGAAATACCTTAAAAAATTGATTAATACAGAGCAATCCATCACATTTAACGAAATATATATATATATATATATATATATATATATATACACACACACATATATATATATATGTATATATATACATACATATATATATATATATACACACAGGTATATGTATATATGTATATATATACATATATATATATATATATATGTGTGTGTGTGTGTGTGTGTGCGTGTGTGTGTGTGTGTGTGTGTGTGTGTGTGTGTGTGTGTGTGTGTGTGTGTGTGTGTGTGTGTGTGTGTGTGTGTGTGTGTGTGTGTGTGTGTGTGTGTGTGTGTGTGTTTCTAGGGCACAGGTTCTCTCGGAGACAATTTTAGTGAATATCAACTGCGCTAATAAGTTTAACTATCTTGAGTTGTAATTTCTTGAGTTTAAGAACTTCTTATCATCCTCGTTCAACTTTTGGACGAAAACATCCATAGTACTCGGAAAAGGAAATTCACTGTAGACTGCTGATAACTACTATTGTAAAATATGTAACAGCATGTAAAAATTGTTGACAATAACATCAAAAACTCCTTTTTTTATTCTTACTAAAAGGTTTCTTCAGGGTGAGAGGACTTCACTGACTGTAGAGATGGTCTGCTGTTTGGGAGGGCTGGTGAGAAGTAGACTAGTGGACTAACTAGGTAAGACCACCCGCTCGCGCGGGATCGGTTTTTGTGGGAGGGGAAGAATGTCTGTAAGAAAATTAAAAGATAGTAGTGTATAAAAGAGGGCTATTGCCAAAATGCGTTTTTTCGTGAGCGATTAGGGGCGGTCTATGATCGTGGCTCGGGAGAAATGGGCAGGAAACTTAGACGGCGGCGCCGATGCCTGGGATTAAAATCACCAAAAGTTGAGAAAATGGTAGGAGGCGTATTAGTAGAGAATGGTTGAAAATCGGAAAAATCTTTAGTGGGAGGTAAACTGAAATGAGAAGATGTAATATAAGAGAAAGTTAGAAAGGAAGCGAAAAGTGAAGGTGGCGGCTAGGCGGAGGCCTTATATAGGAGGCCTACGGCTTAACCAACTCGGCACGGTTTGAATGCTGGGCTTTGATTGGCCCGGTGGATACTTCCTCTGAGCCCGGGCAGTGAGAAGAAACTCTAGCTGCTCCACGGTTCAGCTGGCCCAGCCCATATAGAATGCTAGAATCTGATTGGCTGCTGGGTTCTTTCTGTGATCTTGGGTGATGGAAGCAGGCTCTGGTTCGTCTTCTGATGTCTGGCGATACTGGCTAGGGTTCTTGGCCTAAAGGAACTGACTCACGGCGAGTTGGCGGAGGGTCTTGCGGACGTTGAAGGGAGAGCTACTCTTGCTGG
>NC_134780.1:15146504-15149004 GCF_046742065.1 Oratosquilla oratoria | reverse complement strand
TCGAAGCACAGCGATACCGAAATAATTTTAGCCCTGGGCAGGATTCGAACCAAGTACCACCAGCACGACCGTACTGGCAGTGTGTGTGTGTGTGTGTGTGTGTGTGTGTGTGTGTGTGTGTGTGTGTGTGTGTGTGTGTGTGATTCACCTTGGCCTTTGGATCACGTGTTGGACTCGTGATCGACAGCTATTTCCCTCCCGAAAGAGAGCTCAGAGCTCGTATGACCGACCTATGGGTAATGCTATGACCTTACACGGACACACGCCCCCAACTCCCCACCCACGAGAGTCGGAGTAACGACTCGAAGCACAGCGATACCGAAATAGTTTCAGCCCTGGGCAGGATTCGAACCAAGTACCACCAGCACGACCGTACTGGCAGTGTGTGTGTGTGTGTGTGTGTGTGTGTGTGTGTGTGTGTGTGTGTGTGTGTGTGTGTGTGTGTGTGTGTGTGTGTGTGTGTGTGTGTGTGTGTGTGTGTGTATTCACTTGGTCTTTGGATCACGTGTTGGACTCGTGATCGACAGCTATTTCCCTCCTGGAAGAGAGCTCAGAGCTCGTAGGTCCGATCTATGGGTAATGCTATGACCTTGCACACACACACACCCCCCAACTCCCCGCCCACGAGAGTTGGAGTAACACCCCTCAGCGCTGCGATACTGATATTATTTCAGCCCCGGGCGAGAGTCGAACCCGGACCTCCGTAGTGGCAGGCCAGAGCTCTAACCACAGTGTGTGTGTGTGTGTGTGTGTGTGTGTGTGTGTGTGTGTGTGTGTGTGTGTGTGATGAGAGAAGCACGCCATTGGTCGTAGAGCGGTTGAATGGATAAATCTTGTATTAATGCAACTTTATTTATAATTATCTCTCATCTTAAAACAACTTATACATGACAAATGTATCGAGTACTTTTTTAATATATTTCTTCAAATTTTGCTTCCTTAGAATAGTACTTTCATAATCATTATAATGTTAGTATAATGGTTTAACAAAAACTACTGTTTGAAGCATATTTGCCAGTGATTATATAATCAAATATATTTTTAATTACATTGCTTCTGACCTGAAGTTTTAATTTATTATTAGTTTTAATTTATTATTAATATGATTTTTTTTTTTTTTTTTTGCATCCGACCTAGATATGGATCAAAAGGTCTCCTGTCGGCATGCTTTGCCTTTGTAATCCTTTGTAATGGACACAAGACAAGGATGACCCTTCATCTACAAAGAGTGGTGGATATGAGTACGATTGGTAGGAGTGAGTGCGTGCCTTTTATTTGGCTACTTCCTTTATAAGGTGGAAGAAACCCTTGGTGTGTAGATAGATAGTTTTTATTTAAAACTTTCTACTTCCTAAAAGTTCCTCTTAAACTGAGTGAAAAACGTTTGACGTCAGGTAGGACCAAAACCTCAAAGGTGCCAACTTAGTTCCAAAGGGCACTGGGTGCCGAATGGCATTGAAAAGTGACATCCGGAGGACCGACATAGGCCATGACCTTGGGGGATGCTACGGAGGTGAATGAGATAGTCTGGCCGTGGCTAGATGATAGAAAAAGGTACCACATGGTATGTAAGATGTGAAGGGAGAATGAATGAATTTGTTGGCTTTTCTACCAAAGAATACTGATTATATACTTTTCCATGTCGGCAGGCAATTTCATTCAATTTTGCATATATTGTCTACTAATTAAAATACTTTCCCTTATAGGGGAGGTAGCCAGCCGAGGCATAATCACACCCTCCACCCACCTCATACCCTGCTAACCCCCATTTGTTTCCCTTTTAGAATTCCCCTTGCTCCTTGTGGATAAAAGGCCATCCCTGACCCCCATCCACTGATTGGGTCAGAAGTAATGTAACAAGACAACCACAGCAGAGCCCGACAGCCAAAACAGTTTACCTCTACCGATTTACTCATATGGTGACACTTTTTCCTCGTCTCCTCACGAGTAAATAGTGAAGATGAAGAGAAATCCCTTTGCTCTAATTTATCACTCATTCACAGCCATTCTCTACTCACACCTATCTATTGCCCTCTCCCTTTCCTGACCAACAGGTGTTCCCCTTTTACGCAAGGCTCCCTTTACCCAATCCATCCATCCCATTCTCGGTCATCTTCTCAAGTTCAATCTATTCACCACATATACCGGTATGCGTGTATATACAGTAATGATGATAGAAATAACAATGATATTATGAAAAATAAAAATACTGTAATGATAGTGATAATGATGATAGTAATGATAATGATAATCTACATATATACGAAGAGTTTTTTTCCGCTTACAAGGAAGGTAGTCAAATCAAAAAGGATATAACCATCCCTATACATTTCATTACCAACTACTTCACTCCAATCCACCACCCTTTCTCCTATCTCATCTTAGCTCCTCATGGATAACGGGTCATCCCTGTATCACACTCATTGCCTTGGGTCAGAGGCAATGTAGCAGGATACAACACATCTACAACAAAGCCGCTTCACATACTCGGCGAACTTCC
>NC_134780.1:15129004-15131504 GCF_046742065.1 Oratosquilla oratoria | reverse complement strand
AATAAAGAAATAAAGACATAAATAACTAAAGAATGATCAAATATAGAAATAAAGAGATAAAGGGATAAATATATAAATAAATAAAGGAATGAAAAATAAAAAGTAATAAAAAATAAAGAAATAAAGAAATAAAGAAATATAAACAGAATTATAGAAATGAAGAAATAAAAAAATAAAAAATAAAGAAATAAAGGAATAAAGAAATAAAGAAATAAAGAAATAAAGATATAAAACGAAATAAAGAAATAAAGAAATAAAGAAATAAAGAAATAAAAACAGAATTATAGAAATGAAGAAATAAAAAAAAATTAGAAATAAGGAAATAAAGAAATAAAGAAATAAAGATATGAAAAGAAATAAGGAAATAAAGAAATAAAGAAATAAAGAAATAAAGAAATAAAGAAATAAAGAAATAAAGAAATAAAGAAATAAAGAAATAAGGAAATAACGAAATAAAGAAATAAAGAAATAAAGAAATAAAGAAATAAAGAAATAAAGCAATAAAGAAATAAAGAAATAAATAAATAAAGAAATAAATATATAAAGAAATAAGGAAATAAGGAAATAAGGAAATAAGGAAATAAGGAAATAAGGAAATAAGGAAATAAGGAAATAAAAAAATAATGAAATAAGGAAATAAGGAAATATAGAAATAAAGAAATAAGGAAATAAGGAAATAAGGAAATAAAGAAATACACAAATAAACAAATAAACAAATAAACTAATAAACAAATAAACAAATAAAGACATATAGACATATAGACATATAGACATATAGAAATAAAGAAATAAAGAAATAAAGAAATAAAGAAATAAAAAAATAAAGAAATAACGAAATAAAGAAATAAAGAGATAAAGAAATAATGCAATAAAGAAATAGAGAAATAGAGAAATAAAGAAATAGAGAAATATAGAAATAAAGAAATAAAGAAAGAAAGAAATAAAGAAAAAATAAAGAAACAAAGAAATAAAGAAATAAAGAAATAAAGAAATAAAGAAATAAGAAATAAAGAAATAAAGAAATAAAGAAATAAAGAAATCAAGAAATAAAGCAATAAAGCAATTAAGAAATAAAGCAATAAAGAAAGAAAGAAATAAAGAAATAAAGAAATAAAGAAATAAACAAATAAAGAAATAAAGAAATAGAGCAATAAAGAAATAAAGAAATAAAGAAATAAATAAAATAAAGATATAAAGAAATAAAGAAATAAAGAAATAAAGAAATAAAGAAATAAAGAAATAAACAAAATAAAGAAATAAAGAAAATATAGAAATAAAGAAATAAACAAAATAAAGGAGTAAAGAAATAAAGAAATAAAGAAATAGAGAAAAATAAAGAAATAAAGAAAAAAAGAAATAAAGAAATAAAGAAATAAAAAAATCAAGAAATAAAGAAATAAAGAAATAAAGAAGTAAAGAAGTAAAGAAGTAAAGAAATAAAGAAATAAAGAAATAAAGAAATAAAGAAATAAAGAAATAAAGAAATAAAGAAATAAAGAAATAAAGAAATAAAGAAATAAAGAAATCAAGAAATAAAGAAATAAAGAAATAAAGAAATAAAGAAATATAGAAATAAAAAAATAAAGAAATACAGAAATAATGAAACAAAGAAACAAAGAAATAAATAAACAAAGAAATAAAGAAATAACGAAACAAAGAAATAAACAAAAACAAATAAAGATATAACGAAATAAAAAAACAAAGAGATAAGGAAATAAAGAAATAAGGACACAAAGAAATAAAGAAACAAAAATAAAGACATAAAGAAATAAAGAAATAAAGAAATAAAGAAATAAAGAAACAAAGAAACAAAGAAACAAAGAAACAAAGAAACAACGAAACGAAGAAACGAAGAAACGAAGAAACGAAGAAATGAAAAAATAAAGAAATAAAGAAATAAAGAAATAAAGAAATAAGGAAATAAAGAAATAAAGAAATAAAGAAATAAAGAAATAAAGAAATAAAGAAATAAAGAAATAAAGAAATAAAGAAATAAAGAAATAAAGAAATAAAGAAATAAAGAAATAAAGAAATAAAGAAATAAAGAAATAAAGAAATAAAGAAATAAAGAAATAAAGAAATAAAGAAATAAAGAAATAAAGAAATAAAGAAATAAAGAAATAAAGAAATAAAGAAATAAAGAAATAAAGAAATAAAGAAATAAAGAAATAAAGAAATAAAGAAATAAAGAAATAAAGAAATAAAGAAATAAAGAAATAAAGAAATAAAGAAATAAAGAAATAAAGAAATAAAGAAATAAAGAAATAAAGAAATAAAGAAATAAAGAAATAAAGAAATAAATGAATAAATAAATAAATAAATAAATAAATATATAGATGAATAAATAAATAAATAAATAAATAAATAAATAAATAAATAAATAAATATAGAAATAAATAAATAAATAATTAAATCAATAGATAAATAAAGAAATAAAGAAATAAAGAAATAAAGAAATAAAGAATAAAGAAATACAGAAATAAAGAAGTAAAGAAATAAA
>NC_134780.1:15106504-15124004 GCF_046742065.1 Oratosquilla oratoria | reverse complement strand
AATTGTATATCATTTAATCTATTTATAATTTCTCCTGAATTCTTTAGATAGGTTCCGCTTATTGATCCTAACATTTGCAAAAATGGTTGGGCTAACTGTTTGGCTAATCTGTGTGGTGCGCTACCGATTTCTGGTGTTATGGGTCTCAGTAGGATGCCTGGTTTATATAAAAAGTGAAACTACAAAAAATAGATCTCTTATGCTAAAATAGTAACTGGAAAGACATGGAAATACCAGATTTTATAACAAACCTTTCAAAGAGAAACTTAAGTAACGCAGAAAAAGAAGTTCTGTCCCTTGGGCTAAAATTCAATATGGGAAACAACCAAGATATTTACGCAGAGCTCGTATTATATAATTATAAATGGAACGACACCGATGTAGATAAAGGTTTGAAACAAGGCATCTTACTTTGTTGTAAAGCACTCTCAGACAATAGAACAAGCCAGATTCCGAAACGTTACAAGAATGCTTTACAAGATCTTAAAAATGACCATGACATAATTATAACCTAAGCAGATAAAGGTGGTGGTATAATAATTATGGACATCACAATATACGAAACGAAACACATAGGGTAAGCTCAACAAAAAGCAGACACATTTAATAGGAAAGTTAGGAATATATTGAAGAAAACTGAAAGAGGAAAGAAGTTGCTACATTTATGGGTCTCAGTGGGATGCCTGGTTTATGCACTTTAGAGATTCCGTATATCTGAGGGGGGCGGGGGCTTCTTCTAGTAAATGTAGTAAGTTCTTTCCTCTTTCAGTTTTCTTCAATATCTTTCTAAGTTTCCTATTAAATGTATCTATTCAGTTTATGAGACATCAAAGAAAACAAACCATAACCTTGCTTATCTCAGCGCCTCCAAATCCAATTTAGACCACAAACAAATCTACATTCTGATGGCAGTGGATCTTTCAGGAAAACTTGCACGCTGGTTCCTCATTATAGAAGAGTTCATGCCCACCTTTCATTTTTTTGAGGGTAAAGTGGACCTAGTAGCACGTGCTCTCAGTCACCATATCGCGACCATCACCCAAAATCCAATTTCAGTAACTTAAACAAGCGCGTATAGCTGCAGCGCAGATATTTCTTTAATCGTGCTATATACTTCCTTCAATCTGCAGACACAGCTAATACAGATAATATTCCTCCCAATCTGGACAATTACCCGTTACTTGATGACACACTGTATCACAGAACAACACAAACGAACAAACATAAACCCAACTGGTCAGTGTTTCAGCTCGTAGTCCCTATGGACCTCATTCCGGAAGTTCTGAAACTCCTACAAGATTCCCCAATTACCGCACACCCTGGCAAGGAGAAATGCGTTACACAAGTCAGATTGCAATACTTCTGGTAAACCATGAGGAAGGATATACACTTCCACATTGATGCTTGTCACTCCTATGTGATTCACAAAGGTCATATCAGCGGCCATGTTCCAGTCTTAGCTTATCCTACCCCTTATAAAACAATCGACAGAGAAGTTTTTGATCTCCCTAGGTTACCACTTACACACAGCAGAAACCAATCTTTGTCTGTGTCGATAATTTTTCTCGATTCTGTATTCTTTCCCCCTACTAAACAAGACAGCACAACACGTAGCAAAGAGCATAGACCCTTATTGAAAAACTCATATGCCCCTTCATTACACTAAAAACTCTGGATTCTGACAACGGGACTGAGTTCAACAATGCGATTCTTTTGAATATTTGTAATTACTACTACTTATCACCTTAGTTCAAATGACTTAGTTGAACGTCAGAATAGAAAGATTCTCAGTATTCTTACACATATTACTTCTGATCTTCACCCTTCTTGGGATGAACTTGTCCCCATGATTCAAGTTTCCATTAACAGTTCCATTAACAGGTCAATGACGGAATCATCTCATTTTGTCTTCTTTGGCTTGAACAAAAGACTCCCATATGACCCTTTTGTTTCAGAATTACCTCCCATTTACAATTTCAATGATTATGTCAAGGTCAAAGTAGCAAATTTCAATCATCTTTTCAAAAGAATCCATAATACTCTTTATCTGACGAAGGACGTAATGGTCCGTCTGCATAACAAACTAAGCAGAGTTTGTACCTTTGAACTTGGAGACTTTTTTTACACCCTCAACTGCACCCCTACCTTTGAAGCTCTCCCCTAAATTCTTCGCAGTAGATCCAAAGCTTCATATGAGTACATTTTGCCTACATAAACGGAAATAATATCTATTTCCACATTTTCCGTGTTGTTCGATCTAGACGGAGACATAAGATAACAAACACAACATGTTGTTCGATCTAGACGGAGACATAAGATAACAAACACAACATCGTTTATCTCAACACCTCCAAACCCAATGTAGACTACAAACAAATCTACATTCTCGTGGCAAGCGGTAGCTCCGAAGCAAAAACTCTACCATTCCTCCGAAGTAACAGCTCTACATTATGGCGGTAGCGGTTACGAATTCGAACTACAACACTACATTCCTCCGAAGCAACAACGCTGAATTCTGGTGGCAAACGGTGGATGCGAAGAAACAAATACACACACACACACACACACACACACACACACACACACACACACACACACACACACACACACACACACACACACACACACACACACACACACACACACACACACACACACACACACACACACACACACACACACACACACACACACACACACACACACGCACACACACACACACATATATATATATATATATATATATATATATAAATGTGTGTGTGTCAGTGTATATATATATATATATGTATATATATATATATATATATATATATATGTATATATATATATATATATATACATACTGAGAGCTTTTTCCCCCTTACAAGAGAGGTGGCCAAGTCAGAGCCACCTACATATCCCATACATATCTCTCCCTTCCACCACCCCCTCCACACCTCCACCCCCTCCACGGGACATCGCTCCATCAACCAACTTCCTTGGGTCACTGCCACCCTCTACCTTGTACATCTCATCACCTTTCTTTTATCCACATTTATTTTCAACTTTACAAAGGATTACAAAGGCGGAGCATGCCGACAGGAGACCTTTTGATCCATATCTAGGTCGGATGCGAAAAAAATCATAATAATAAAATAATAAATAAAAACTATGATAATGTAAATAACAAATAAAATACATAAATAAATGCATAGGTATAGTTAAATAATAAACAAACAGGTAAATAGTAAATAATAATAAATTGACATATAACTAATAAATGAAAATCAGACAGACAAATGATAACAAAACAAAAACAAACCATATAAGATAAATTATAATCATTACAGCATCTTACTTAGGTATTTATCTAAATGATTCTTAAAGCTTCGAACTGAACTACATTGTACTACCTGTGCAGGAAGTTTATTCCATTCATTAACTACACGGTTGGCAAAGTTGTTTCTACCTACTTCCAAATTGAATCTATTTCCGGACAGTTTGAGACCATTGTTTCTTGTCTGATTCTCATTCAATGTGAAAATTTGGTCACTTTTGATGTTGTCAATTCCCTTTAGAAATTTAAAGGCCTGTATCAAGTCACCTCTGAGTCTACGCTTTTTTAGGGAAAACAGATTCATATGTTTTAGTCGATTTTCGTATGATTTATCTTTGATATTTGGAATCAGTTTTGTGGCTCGCCGTTGTACTTTTTCCAGTCTGTCAATGTCTTTAATGAGATTCGGTGACCATACGGAAACAGCATATTCCAAATGTGGACGAACTAACGATTTATATAGCTTGTTAATGAGTGATGAACTTTTGAAATCAAAAGATCGCGCAATCAGTCCTAGAATCTTATTTGCTTTCTCAGAGGCTGAAATACACTGCTTGGATGATTTGAGGTCGTTACTGATAATTAGGCCGAGATCTTTTTCACTATCCACTTTTGTTAACGAATTTCCAAATAACTTGTAATCGTACTTACTGTTATTTTTACCTATGTGCATTACCCTGCATTTACTTGTGTTAAATTTCATTAGCCACTTTTCAGACCATTGCTGTAATATATCTAAATCTTCTTGAATATCTAATTGGTTTGAGTGATCATTTGCCACTCCGCACAGTTTTGTATCATCAGCAAATTTGGAAACAGTAGATTTTAGTCCATAGTCTATATCATTTATATATACTATGAATAGAAGTGGCCCAAGAACGGAACCCTGAGGAACTCCACTTGCAACACTTTTCCAACCAGAAGTTTTTCCATTTAAAATAGCTCTCTGTTTTCGACCATTCAACCAATTACTAGTCCAACCTAATAGGCTACCACTTATTCCATGCAAAGCTAATTTAGTAAGTAGTCTTTCGTGTGGGACGGTATCAAAAGTTTTTGCAAAGTCTAGATATACTAAATCTATATTGTTTCTTTTGTCATAATTCGAGATAACTGTGTTGTAGAATTCGAGTAAGTTAGTCATGCAAGAACGTTTCCGTCTGAAACCATGCTGGCTATCATTTATCAAACGGTTACTTTCTAAATGATGTTCGATAGCATATCTGATGATAGTTTCCATTATTTTTCCTACGATTGAAGTCAAACTTATAGGCCTATAGATATTTGGCTTCTTTTTGTCACCTTTTTTAGATATGGGAGTAACGTTAGCTAGCTTCCATTCTCTTGGGACATCTCCGGATATGATGGATTTCTTGAAAATAATTTCTAATGGAACAACAATCTCATTTTTCATTTCCTTTAAGATTCTTGGATGCCAATCATCAGGCCCTGGTGTTTTATTAACTTTGAGTTTGTCTATAAACCTTTTAATTTTTTCTTTTGTTATATTTACCGTAGTGAGTAAGTTTACCCCAGACTTTTCACAGGTTTCAGTTTGGAATTCACCTTGAGGTGTTTCGTTTACGAATACCGAGCTAAAATAATTGTTTAAGATATTACACATTCCTTCATTTGAATATTCAAGTTGACCGTCAGCAGATAATAGTGGACCAATGTGATTCCTAACAACCTTTTTATCTCTAATGTAACTATAGAATTCTTTGGGATTTTCTTTAGATTTATCAGCGATGATCATTTCGTATTGTCGTTTTCTTTTTCTTATTGTCTTTTTTTAAATCTCTCTGTATTGGTACATAACTTTCATAGTCATTAGATGCACCCGAGCACTTATATTTCTTATAAGCCTGTCTCTCTTTAGCAATACTTTTTTCAGTTTCTTTGTCGAGCCACTTTGGGCGAGCCTGATTTGGGGGACGTCTGTCCTTAAAAGGAATGTAAGTTTGAATCATCTTAGTGAGCGTATTTTGAAATATTTCCCACATCTGATCTACAGGTCTTTCGTTTAATTTTGCCTCCCAATCTGTAAGCTGAAGCTCTTGACGTAGTCCTATGAACTGAGCTTTACTGAAATCGGGTATTTTAGAAACACAAGTATCTATTCTAAAATTGTTTAGGAGTTTGAATCTAACTAGGTTGTGATCGCTATTTGCAACAGATTCACCGACTTCTACATCAGTTACCATGCTTTCGCGGCTAGTGATAAAAAAATCGAGTAAGTTTCCATATCTTGTGGGCTCTTTTACATGCTGAATTAAGTAATTGTCACCAAGAAAATCAAACAAGCGACTACCTATATGGCCATGTTCAAGGGTCATCCAATCAATGTCAGTAAAATTGAAATCACCCATTATCAATAAATCCCGGTTGCAGAAACTAGACAGTTCTTGAAATAACAGTTTGTCGTCTGCTAATGATAATGTCTTTGGCCTATATATTACACCTATATTAATTTTTTGTCAATTTTTTGAGTTAACTCATCCCACAAACTATCATATGCATTCTGTTTCACTTTCTCTAAAACACAAGCATGAACATTGTTTTTAACGTACAATAGAACACCCCCACCTTTCTTGTGGTTTCTATCCTGATGAAAGTGTTTAAATCCCGCAATATTAAATTCAGCTTCGAATTCTGTACCATTTAACCATGTCTCAGTTATTCCTATCATATCGAGATTTTCGCTTTTGACATACGCCTGTATTTCTTGAAATTTGTTTCTAATACTACGAGCATTAAAGTACATGGTTTTAAGAAACTCTTGATTATTTCTTTTTTGACACATTTTGAATTTCAATATCATGTCTTACATTATCATTTTGTTTTTCATCTATACCTTGCTTTATATTATTATTTGGTCCTTCATTGACGTTCAATGCCTCATTAACATTTCTCCCATCAAAATTAAAATTTCCCCCATCACGGACATCTGGTCGATCACGGTCATCCGATCTCTTTTGTACATTTTGTCCCCCTACGTCACCGTGATTCACGCCGGCCTCCCGTCGTTCAGTGACACTATGTCCGGCATCCCTTTCTAAAATTATATTTTGTCCTCCAGTGACATTATATCCTACCGTGATAGTTTTTCCTCCACTATAATTACATCCCTTCGTGATCTTTTGTCTTCCACTGTCATTACATCCTATCATGATATTTTGGCCTTCATTGACATTCTGTCCGGTATCCCTTCCTAAAATTATATTTTGTCCTTCACTGACATTATATCTTACCGTGATATTTTCTCCTCCATTATCATTACATTCTATCGTGATATTTAGTTCTCCACTATCATTACTTCCCATCGTGATCTTTTGTCCTCCACTGTCATTACATCCCATTGCGACATTTTGTCCTATGACATTACATCCTAATGTGACATTTCGTCCTCTAGCGACATTATATCCACTGTCATTACATCCTATCATGATATTTTGGCCTTCATGGACATTCTGTCCGGTATCCCTTCCTAAAATTATATTTTGTCCTTTACTGACATTATATCCTACCGTGATATTTTCTCCTCCATTATCATTACATCCTATCGTGATATTTTGTCCTCCACTATCATTACTTCCCATCATGATCTTTTGTCCTCCACTGTCATTACACCCCATTGCGACATTTTGTCCTATGACATTACATCCTAATGTGACATTTCGTCCTCTAGCGACATTATATCCTAAAATTATATTTTGTCCTATACTGGCACATTGTTCTACATTAATGCTATACTCTACACTGTTTTCCCAAGTACATTCTATTTCCCCTTCCCTTTGGGCTTCTACCCTAAAAAAGGAGCTAATTCATTACAAACTCCCACAATGAGAATCTTTGCCTCTGCGGGTAAGGTGGATCCCATCAGAAGCGTAAAGGTCATGGCGCCTAGAAAAGAGATACCTAGGATCAAGAAAGTGGTATCCCAATTGTGTGCACAATTGCGATATCCTATCATTGATCCCTATGGCTCTACTGTTCCAACACGAGCCTGCGTAGATCCTCGGGAGAATCCCACAGACTACGTGACGGCTCCCACGTTCCTTCATCTCCTGAAGGAGGACCTTGTAATTCCGAACAAGCTCCTCTGATCTCACCCTACCTACATCGTTACTTCCCGTATGAACAATCGTAACCGTGTTCTTCCGTCCTTGTTCCCTGATGGACCGGGTACAATCGACGATTCCACGGCCCGGTTGACATACAAGCTTGCAGCGTCGCTTAGTCTTCCGCTGCAGAATGTCGTCATAGCCTCGCACCATGGAGTCCCCCACCACCAAGAACTCCTGGTTTTCAGCCACTTCATCCTCCAGTAGAGCAAAACGATTGGCTAGAGCCAGCGGTTGCTCCACAGGGCACACGTCCACCGAACGCGGGCTCGACAAACGGGACCCCACGGAGCGCCACTCGCTCATGGCAGTGACAGTAGGAGAAGAAGTGGAACGCTCTTTGGGTTGTGGGGAGGGTTCACTCTTCTCACGGAGCGCACTCCTGAGAAGACGAATTTCCTCCTCACACATCCTGAGACGGACCTCTAGGTTCACGCAACCTTCACAAGCCATTTCGCTCCCCCTTTAGTAATAAAAACGGCAAAGAGAAAATGCAAATCAACAACAACAAAAAATCAAAGCGGTCTCTAATAAACTAAATACGCGAAGCTTACTCTGCTTACCTTATACTATTTCTCCTACCTAAGGAGTACAGTATCAGAAAACTGTTTTGAATTTAAATAGAACACTACACTTTATCTTATATCTTTAACTGTATAGCGCTATACGTATACAATCACAAAAACACAACACAATCACTTAACACTATTCGGAGATATAAATTTCACAGGTATTCGCTGGCTGGTGTCTGTGCAGAAAAACGAGGTCTCTAGCTGAGGTCACGAGTGGACTGAGCTGCATACCCTTCCAAACTGTGTCACTAACTCCTTTGATCCTTCCTCTGATCCTGCCACAAGTGCAGTGTCGTCAGTAAACAGCAACTGGCTCACCTCCCACTTTTTTCCATTTTATTTAATTATCTCCAATCCCCTTCCCATTACCCTCGCATTTACCTTATGCACGACCCCACCCATACACACATTGAAAAACCATGGTGACATGATACATCCCTGCGGTAGTCCTACTTTTACCTCAAACCACTCGCTCTCTCCATTTCTCATTCTAACACAGGCTCTACTACTTTCGTAAAAACTCTTGACTGCGCTTAATAGCTTCCCCAAATCCCATATATCTGCAAAAAACCCACAGTGCTTTCCTATCTACACTGTCATAAGCTTTTTTAAAATTCATAAAGGTCCCCAAAAATGTCCTTACCTTTCCTAAAACTTTCGCACATATCTGTCTCACCAGAAAAAAATTGACCCACGCAACCCGTACCTTTCATATACTCACACTATTCCTCACCAAGTACTCCCTCTATACCTCTCACAATCCTCTCAGTTAAAACCCTCCATAAGCCTTGCCAACTATACTCAACAAACTGGTCCCTCTGAAACTACGACACTCACATTTATCCCCTTTTCATTTGTAAAGTGGAACCATACAGGCACCCCTTCAGTCCTCAGATACGCTACCCTCCCTTAGACACGCCTTAAACAACCTCACTAGCAAGTCCATTATTATTGTACCTCCTTTCTTCAGACACTCTGCATGACACCCATCTAACGCAGGTGCCTTCCCTATTTTTTTTTCATTTCCAAAACTATTTGCACCTCATCTTTTCTAATTTCTCCTCCAATTGCCTCTCCTATCACCGTAATTTCCTTAGCTCCTCCCACTGCTACCACCAATCCCTCCTTGTCCTCCTCCATATTCAACAAATCTCTAAAATACTCCACCCATCTTCCCATTACCACCTCCTCTTTCGTTAAGATCTCTCCACCTGCACATTTGGCTTTTTCTTCTTTACTTGAGGATGCTCGATGGGTGAGCGTGTTAGGGCGTCGTTGCTTACGGCGGAGGTCGATATGAGGACAATTCGAATCCTGTTCGGGGCGACTTGAACTAAGAGCATAGTTAATTAAATTCCATGCTAAAAATTCCACTGTATGGGGCACCGTTCCAGCCTGCCAATAGGGGTGAGTTTGTGACTTTAACCAAATCATTCTTTACTTGATTCACGTCCCCTTTACCGTTTTATTTCCTATCATTTTTTTTTAATTCTGTTATACTCCTCCCCCATTTTACATCTACTCACTTTTTTGCCTCCTTTATCTTTTGTTTTGTTTCTTTTCTTCTTTCTTTATACCTCTCATATCTCACTCTTATCGTACTTTGCAAACAGTCCATGAAAACTCGCTTCTTTTCTTCTTCTACCTTCTTCACTTCATCATCCCACCGCATACCATCTTTGCAAAAACTATCATTTCCTCCTCGAAATATCCCCATTCCTCTTCTACACCTACTTCCACTGTATCCTTCACCACCTCCCAACCTTCTCTCAGCTTCTTGTACTCCTGTTCCTTTTCCTTCTCATTTATACAGTTTACTCTAAGCCCCTTTCCACTTTCTCCACCTATCCTCCACTTTCAACTTACCTTCCACCAATATATATATATATACATATATATATATATATATATATATATATATATATATATATATATATATATATATATATATATATATATATATATATATCTGATACTCCCCAACTCTCTCCCCTACCTTGCCTTTATTGATGATGCTGTACATCTTGCGGACTTGTTGAAGGTCCTCCTGCTGGACCAAAACCAAAATCCAAGAGTTTGGGGACTAACTGGATGATACAGATCAGTCTGTCCATGCATGTGGAAGGACATTGAAATCTCGGAAAGCTTCAAATACCTTGAAAATGCGGTGCATAATGTTGGTGGGTTATGTCAGGATTTTCTTCTGAGGACCGGTATGGTCCATGGTGTTGTGGTGGACTTACTCAACTAGAGAATTGCAAAAATACTTTAAAACGGGCAAATATGCCACCAGGTGGTTTCGTTTACATAGGGTTCAATCGATGAATCCGCTCGCTGCAACTGCTCGTATACCTTGTTAAATAACGCCGGTACTTCTCTTTATATGAAAGAAACCGCATGATCACACTCACAAACACTGACACTGACACACACACACACACGCACACGCACACACACACACACGCACGCACACGCACACACACACACACACACACACACGTTTATAAGTATACAATGTATAAATTGAGGTGTTGAAGATATGTAGGTGCGGAGGTTGTTCAGCTTTGAATGTTGTATATAATAAGAAGGATCTTAATGGGAACAGGTGGCCACAGTAGGTGTTCTGGACACCTATGGCTTTAAGGAAGATGGATGATATATGGTGGAAGCCACTAAGGGTGTGGGGTGGCGGAAGGGAGACACCTTCTGCAATGAGGGCTGGGCGATGTATTTGCAATGTAATCATACCTACTTCTCTATATCCCCTTTTGTACCCAGTGGCACTTCACAGTGTATTCTGGCTGTTGCCAGGAAAATTTATTCATTTCCATGGCATGTTTTTCACCTATTCTCTCCTTTACTTCCTTCGTCCTCAAATGTTGTTCGGTTTCGTACATGGATGTGACGTCACTCTTAAGATCAGCATCCTTGCACGTGAACAGATTTTGTGTAGACTCTGGGTTGTATCATGGGAACTGTGTTTCTCTGTGTGTTCGTATGTGTGCTTGTGTGTGTGTGTGTGTGTGTGTGTGCGCATGCGCGCGTGTGTGTGTGTGTGTGCGCATGCGCGTGTGTGTTCGTGCATGTGTGTGTGTGCGTGTGTGTGTGTGTGTCGTTTCAAAGATATTGCGGTGAAGTGTAATTTCTTTCCCCCCTTTTTTTATTCGACTTCTTGTCCCTGGCCATGATGGTAAAATATAATTTCTTATTTTTTCCAGAAGTTTTTGTCTTATCCGAGATTTCATATCTCGGGATTTTTTCTTTTTCACATTTTTCAAGCATTTTCCGCAATGCAGGTGCAACCGTACTGACCTTTTGGTGTATGTCATAATGATAACATAGTGCGATCTCCAGTATAACAATTTCCTTCTCTTGACGATTTCCCAAAGAGCTCCTGGACAAAAGGCTTCTAATGGTTGGTTGACTTTAGACGATTTAATTAAACATTGCAGTGACCTCCAACAGACCAAGAACAGGAATCCATAAGTGACAGCCATAAGTATTTGTTACTTAAGCATCAACCTTGGGGCTCCCTGCACATAAACATCACTGTAGTCATCTTTAGTGTACCCATGTTAATCTTCACGGGACGAATGTCAGAGGAATTTCTCTTCCCTCCGCCAGTCTCCGAAGTCCCTTATCTTTCACAAATGAGCATGTAAGTGATGTCTGGAGGAAGCCCAAAATCATACTATCAATTTCAAAATCAATTTCTTTATCTACCACTTTTCCATCTAAGCAGGACTGACAACAAATGACTACTGTATTCTTCATTCACCATCCCATTCTCATCCTCCTCTTCCTCCCCCTCTTCCACCTCCTCCTCCGCCACCTCTCCTCAGTGTCCTCACCACACTCCTCCCCACCTCCTCCTCCGCTTTCAACTCAGCCTCCTACTTCTCCACCTCCTTCTCTTGCTATTCCTCCACCTCCTCATCCTATGTCTCCTTCTCCTCCTCCATCTCTTGCTCCTCTGCTTCTACTGCATCTGCACTCCCTCCTCCAGTTTGTTATGATTTAGAAATAGTTGATAATCGAACTCTAGGATTCGCAGTGTCACAGTAGCGTCATTACACTATATAATTTTACCATATATATATATATATATATATATATATATATATTAGTATAAATGGGCAGTAAGTTTTCTTGTAGACATGTTCGATTGAAGATCAGAGCTAATTCAATATCCACTATCTTCTTAGTGATTTTCTCAATTTTTCTAATAGTTTGTTTGATTCTTGAGAGGAGGTCAAACACAATACTTCCGAGATCCATGATGTTATTGTAACGAAAAACATAACACAAAATATAAATACAAGCTTTCGGTTGAGTCATCCAACCATCTTCAGGTAAGTGAGATTACATATACAGAACAGGAGTTTAAATACAAGTAAAAAGAGGGGAACTAGGAGAGTTAGGAGTCAGGTACTGGACGGAGGTGAGGTCTTCGTATCAACAGGACGTCGCTGGACAGCTGGTCACGGTAGCCGGACGTTTGGGCCTTGTTGCCACGCAGCCTCGCTGTGTAGTTGTAAGGTACTAACTGTGTCTGTCTGTATATTAATTATAGGAGTGTATTGTGTAATGTAGACTCTTTCTAAGATGTGTAGTTTCTTGGTGTTGTTACATTGTTTAAGTATTTTTGTGTTGTTGACTAAATCTTGTCTGTTTGGAGTTTTGTTGTGTGTTTGTGTCATGTGTTTGCGTATGCTTCCTTCACGGGCGTGCATTGTGAGTCTCCTGCTCACAGAGGTAGTGGTAACACCAATGTAAGAAGCATTGGGGAGAAGTTTGCAACCTTCTTCTGGGCAGGAGAATTGGTATACCACATTAGTCTGTTTGAGGAGAGAGTTGTTTTTAGTCATGTTATTTTTCATGATAAGGTTAGAGAATTTTGTATTTTTGTAGTATATGATGAGGGTCAATTTGTCGTGTGGGTTGGTGCATGTGACGTTACGTGCGAGGATGTCTTTGAGGACACGTTCGTCTGTTTTGTGTGCTGGTGTCATTTGGTTTTTGTAATAAACTGTATGTGTGGAATGTGTGTTGTTTTGTCCGTGTTGTGTTGTGTTGCGTGTGATGAAAAGTCTCGTCTCTTTGTCAATGAGAAAGTTGGAAAAAACCGTTGTTAATGAGGATTTGCTCTTCCTGGGAAATTTCTTACTCTGAAATAATGCGCGTTAAACAAATCCTCATTAACAACGGTTTTCCCAACTTTCTCATTGACAAAGAGACGAGATTTTTCATCACACGCAACATAACACAACACGGACAAAACAACACACAAAAATCACTAAGAAGATAGTGGATATTGAATTAGCTCTGGTCTTCAATCGAACATATATATACATATATATATATATATATATATATATATATATATATATACGTATATATATACATATATACATACATGAGCATATACTTACAAACACACATACATATGTATAAATATACATATAAATATGCATATACATATACATACACATTACAAAGGATTACAAAGGCGGAGCATGTCGACAGGAGACCTTTTGGTCCATATCTAGGTCGGATGCGAAAAAAATCATAATAATAAAATAATAAATAAAAACTATAATAATGTAAATAACAAATAAAATACATAAATAAATGCATAGGTATAGTTAAATAATAAACAAACAGGTAAATAGTAAATAATAATAAATTGACATGTAACTAATAACAAATGAAAATCAAACAGATAAATGATAACAAAACAAAAACAAATAATATAAGATAAATTATAATCATTACAGCATCTTGCTTAGGTGTTTATCTAAATGATTCTTAAAGCTTCGAACTGAACTACATTGCACTACCTGTGCAGGAAGTTTATTCCATTCATTAACTACACGGTTGGCAAAGTTGTTTCTACCTACTTCCAAATTGAATCTATTTCCGGACAGTTTGAGACCATTGTTTCTTGTCTGATTCTCATTCAATGTCAATCTTGTCACTTTTGATACACATACACATACACATATACATATACACATACACATACGTATACATATACACATACATATACATATACATATACACATACATATACATATACATGTATATATACATGTATATACACATACATATACATATACCTATGCATGCATACATACACACACACATATATACATATATATATATATACATATATATATATATATATGTATATACATATATATATATATATACATATATCTTTGTATATATATATATATATATATATATATATTCTGGTTGAAATCAACTGCACTAGTTGCTTTAACAATCTTCAAGACTGTATTCTTTAATCTGGAGAATACTTTCCTATTAGCAACTGAGAGGGACTGGAAGTAGTCATTCATGACTCTCAAAAGAATATACGCAGTGTATGCCAACTGGTATATTTTTGCATAGTAATAGTATTGAACAACTATTGACTCCACCGAAACTATAGTTTTTCGCCTCGTCGTGAGGCGTCTTCAGGGTGAGGAGTGCTTTGTAGGATGCTCTGCTATATTGAAGGTCTTCCAACGAATAATGACCGCTGGTTGGATGGGCTGGGTTATAAGGCTCAGCCTGCCTAGCTCAGACGGAATACTGGCCTCTCATTGGCTGAGAGGGGCAGTATGAGGTTTTGTCCCGGATCCAAGGGGGTGGGATTTTGTCTGGGAGCCAAGGGGGTGGGATTTTGTCTGGGAGCCAAGGGGGTGGGATTTTGTCTGGGAGCCAAGAGGATGGGATTTTGTCTGGGAGTCATGAGAGTGGGAGTTTGTCTGGGAGCCAAGAGGGTGGGATTTTGTCCGGGAGCCAAGGGGGTGGGATTTTGTCTAGAAGCTCTGGCCTGAGTTGCTGCTGCTCTGGTTACTGGTCCTAGGCGCTGATTAACTAGCTGGACATGTTTCATTTGTTCGCGGGGCTGCTGCTGTCTAAGGGCTTGTTGTTCCTGGAGGGGGTTATTCTTTACAGGGCGCGCGGAAGGGAGAATAAAATCGGCAGCTTGCTGTATGTTGATGGTAGGGCGCTGGCAAGTAATAGATACTGCTTCTGCAATCTGCAGCTTCCTGAAGGCAGACTCCTTGTGAAGAATTTCCGTTTGGTCTAGCAGTTTCTGTAGAGGAGGCTTCATGTTGTGTGTTTCAGTGAAATGCTGGAAAATTGATCCCTGGTTTCTATGGGATTGTAGGCGACGTAGAAGTCTTACCATCAACATACAGCAAGCTGCCGATTTTATTCTCCCTTCCGCGCGCCCTGTAAAGAATAACCCCCTCCAGGAACAACAAGCCCTTAGACAGCAGCAGCCCCGCGAACAAATGAAACATGTCCAGCTAGTTAATCAGCGCCTAGGACCAGTAACCAGAGCAGCAGCAACTCAGGCCAGAGCTTCTAGACAAAATCCCACCCCCTTGGCTCCCGGACAAAATCCCACCCTCTTGGCTCCCAGACAAACTCCCACTCTCCTGAGTTTGTTATTAATGTCTGTATCTTTAGGTACAATTACGAGTATGTCATCAACATACCTAAACCATTTACTATTCCTACCTATTATAGTCATGTATTCTTCTGTTTCGAGTATTTCCATGTATAAATTTGCTAACACTGCAGAAAGAGGACTACCCATGGCGAGGCCAGAATGCACATCTACGAAATTCGTCGGATCTAATTAACAGATTAAAAGTTTTAGATTTCAATAACAAGAAACTAGCCAGCTACGATGTCACCTCTTTGTATACTCGAGTATCAATAAAAGGCGCTCTAAATGCTGTTGAACGAGTAGTAAATAATTTGAAAAATGAAGATCTACCCGTACCCAAAAAAGATTACCTCGAATTAATTTCTCTTTGTGTAGGATTTGGCGCTTTCACTTTTGATAATATTGAATACAGACAACATTCTGGCCTCGCCATGGGTAGTCCTCTTTCTGCAGTGTTAGCAAATTTATACATGGAAATACTCGAAACAGAAGAATACATGACTATAATAGGTAGGAATAGTAAATGGTTTAGGTATGTTGATGACATACTCGTAATTGTACCTAAAGATACAGACATTAATAACAAACTCAGGAGATTAAACAGTGTAAATGAAAATATACAATTTACTGCAGAAAATGAAAATAACGGGAAATTACCTTTCTTAGACACAATTATCCATAGAATAGATAAAAATGTGAAATTTTCAGTATACCGGAAACCCACCAATAAAGAAGACTATATACACTTCTACTCAGGACATGATGACAGAACTAAAACAGGTATTATAATAGGTTTCTTCCTCAGAGCATTTCGTATATGCAGTAAAGAATTTCTAGATCCTGAATTACAACATATTACTGAGACTTTCATCAAACTCAAATATCCAAAAGGTCTCTTATGTAGGTTGAAAAAGAAAGCCAAAGAAATAATGAACAAAAGTAAAGATGAAAATAAAAATAAGAATGATAATAAATGTAATAATGAAACCAGATATATCACAGTACCAAACTCTAATGTTAATTCATACCTAGACACTTTTCTTCTAAAAGCGGGTATCAAAATAGCCAGGACGTCAGGTAGCAAAGTAGGACATTTGGTAACGCGTAGCGACAATAATCCCACTAACGAAAACAGCGTTGTTTATAAAATCCCGTGTAAAAGCTGTCCCTCTTCATATTTTGGTGAATCTGGTCGCGGGCTTAATAAAAGAATAAATGAACATAAAAATGACGTAAAAGCCCATAGGACATCTAACTCCATAGTAATACATGTGGATAAACATGGTCACCTTCCAGACTGGAACAACACAACCGTATTAAATAAAGGATCATCCAAGAAACTAAGGAAGACAATTGAGGCAGCATATATCAACACTAATAACAACATTAACCATAGAGAAGGATTTATATGTTTAGCAAAAGCCACAAGCTTATTAATAATAAAAGAATACGCTGATAAAATAACAAGCTCTCCGAAGCGTCCCATAAGATGACCCGTCCGTGTATAAAATATCCGGTTACGTTTGAGTTGTTAGCTTTGTGACCAAGACCCTGCGGGTCGAAACGTTAAGGCGTAAAATTCTCCCATTTCTCCTCATCAACTTCTTTCACCTTCAATTTTATATATATATATATATATATATATATATATATATATATATATATATATATATATATATATATATTAGAATTAAAGTGCTTTGTGGTTGTTAAAATTGATTTCTGATCACTGGGACCCATTCAGTGTTGTACACACACACACACACACACACACACACACACACACACACACACACACACACACACACACACACACACACACACACACACACACACACACACACACACACACACACACACACACACATATATATATATATATATATATATATATATATGTGTGTGTGTGTGTGTGTGTGTGTGTGTACAACACTGAATGGGTCCCAGTGATCAGAAATACATTTTAACAACCACAATGCACTTTAATTCTAAGCCATCAAAAGCCAGCATG
>NC_134780.1:15096504-15099004 GCF_046742065.1 Oratosquilla oratoria | reverse complement strand
TATATATATATATATATATATATATATATATGTATATATATATGTATATATATATAACAATAAACACAAATATATATATATATATATATATATATATATATATATATATACTGTATATATATATGTATATACATATATATATGTATACATATATATATATATATATATATATATATATGTATATCTATCTATCTATCTATATATGTACAGTATATATATATATATATATATATATATATATATATATATATATGTATATGAATATATCTATTTATTTATTTCTCCATTCATTTATATATATATATATGTTTGTATATGTATATATATATATATATATATATATATATTATTATTATTATTTTTTTTTTTTTTTTTTTTTTTTTTTTTTTTTTTTTTTTTTTTTTTTTTTTTGCTTACTCTCACAGTAAGACGGAGTGGCACCTGGAACAGAAGGGATTGCGTCGATAATTTTTCGCATTGCCTGCTGCGGCAAGAACTGCATTCCTGGAAATTCATGTATTATTTTACCTGTATCTGCAATTATCCTTGTTCCATATCGAACTGGAGATCATAATAAGAGATACAGGTGAAGCTAACGTCAGGGGATGTACGTTATCACGAGATGAGAGTCATCTTATGAGAAACCCAGAAGTAGGCAGAAACATAACATATTTGCCGGTGTATAAATAGGACCCTCGCATAAAACGCATCCTTGTTTTACGAGGATATTTTGTGGAGAAAGTAATATGCTTCATCATACATTTATTGAGTTTTTTTTTTAACGTTTCTGTAGGTTTCTGTATGAATCTGTGGATCCGTAATACGGCCGCATGAAACGCAGGGCAATGTTGTGATACATCTGAAAATAAAGAAGGTGCAAATACGGTATTTCTCCAGCCGAGGAGTCAGTGACGATGAGGTAAAGTTCCAAGTTTGCTCAAATCACTTGGATTCACAGCTAATAACGCTTCTGTGGTGTTTATAAGTTTTGTATGCTTTGGCGTTTCATTACTATCTTGTTTGATTTAATTTTACTTCATTTTAATTTTCTATCTTATCTCATCTTATCTTTTAATACGCTGATTTGATATGATCTAACTTAATCTATTTGATCCTATCTAATTTCATATTTACTTTGCTTTATTTTATACTATTTTGTTTTGTTTATCTAAGTCTATTTGGCGTCATTTTATGTCACTTTACATCATTCTATTTCATTTGTGCTATTTGTTTGATTTTATTTGGTTTAATTTTATTTCATCATACTCTATATCACTTTGGTTTAACTTATTTAATTCCATTTCATATTTTCTGTTTTATTCTTTTTTATTCTATTTTACTCTATACTAATTTATCGTTTTTTTATTCTTATTATATATATATATATATATATATATATATATATATATATATATATATATATATATATATTTATATCTTTCATTTCTACACCCGACTTTGTTGTGGGTCAGAGTTGATAGACTTTGTCTTTGTATCTTACTGTCACAAGCCCCGCCCCTTATTCTCCTTGGCTAATCACGTTCGCCTTTGAGTGACGCGCACTGGCTGAAGGTCTGTGATTGGCCAGGACTTGAAGAGGGTGTGGTTTGTTTCGCCTGAGATCGGTGAGGTGGCTATAGCATACATGCTTGGATACGCACTATTAACGGTCACTGGAACCTGACCCACGAGATAATAGAGCAGTGCAAATATATCTTCCGTTTTTTTTTTTTTTTTTTTTTTTTTTTGCATTAATATAAATTGCACATTTTGGTATATCATGGTACCCTTGGCCAGTTGATGAGTTTTTTTTTTTTTTTTTTTTTTTTTGCCCGCCAGCGCGCACAGGGTAAAACCCTATTCATCATATCCATGATTGAATTGAGGAAAAGTATTCCAATTTTATTTTTTTATTCTTATTGACGTTCATTCTCTTTCCTCGTAGCGATAACCGTCTCGTACAGGCTTACAAACCCCTACATACACAGAGACTCAAAGTGTTTGGAGTTATTTATTTCAACTTGGTGGGAATTGATAAGATATAAAAAATATACTAGTAATCCTTTTCAGACCCCCCCCACCCCAAAGAAAAAATAAATAAATAGAATATGAAAGGGAAATTGGGATTTTATGGAATAGCTCAATGAAGTATAATAGTTATATATCATGTTTATGGTAATATTAACAAAGAAAATGTTGCTAAGTTAAATCAAACGGTATATGAGTTTTGTGGCTCGCCGTTGTACTTTTTTCCAATATCAATGTCTTTATTGAGATTCGGTGACCATACGGAAACAACATATTCCAAATGTGGACGAACTAACGATTTATATAGCTTGTTAATGAGTGATGGACTTTTGAGGTAAAAAGATCGCGCAATCAGTCGTAGAATCTTATTTGCTTTCTCAGAGGCTGAATAGACTGCTTAGGTGATTTGAGATCGTAACTGATAATTACGCCGAGAACCTTTTCACTATCCACTTTATTTACCGAATTTCCA
>NC_134780.1:15076504-15079004 GCF_046742065.1 Oratosquilla oratoria | reverse complement strand
TTATTATTATTATTATTATTATTATTATTATTATTATTATTGTCATTATTATTATTATTATCACTAATATTATTAATATTGTTGTTGTTGTTGTTGTTGTTGTTATAATTGCATTTTATCTTATTTCATTTTACGTATATATCTTTTTTCCAACAGAACCAAACCCGTAAAACTTATCAATACTCTCTTCTCTACCAAATGGGGGTGCCACGGTAATGAACGAAATAAACATGGTGGTGGCCATAAAATGTATATAAAGAGCATCACCCGAAACAAAAGGAGTTAATCTAAAGTAAATATTCTACAGGCCCTTCACTACCGAAGGAGTGTCACGTTGATGATAAAGATAGCCTGGCAGCAACCGCAGTCAAAGGACAATTCATATGCGATACTGGAAGGGTTCAGATGTTCTGACTCCAACATTCAATTACCGAAAGCTGTCCACATCCTCCAGCCTTTCTCTTTTCAGCCTTACTTCCAACTCACTGCCATCCTCTCCCCTTGTACATCTCATAACATTGTTATACCCACACTTACCTTCAACTTTCTTCTATCGCATACCTTTCCAAACACCGACACTAACTCCATTAATCCTATCTCTGACCCTACCACAAATGCAGTGTCGTCAGCAAACAGCAGCTGACTCACCTCCTACTTTTCCGATTTTCTTTAACTATATTCAGTCTCTTGCCCGTTACTCTCGCCATTAATTCCTGTACCACCCCATCCATGTACAGTAAATTAAAAAATATTGGTAAGAAATCGTACGGAAATGGACGCAAGCAAATGCTAAACTATGACACATTATTCAGAAGACTTGGAAACTGTTGGTATGCCTGTGTATCAATGCGCCAGTGTTTCTCATAGCTTTGTAGTTTATAAATGTGCGTCTTCATTATAGCAGCATTCAGTGAAGACATCTAAAATATTGAAATAATATTTAATTGTATATATCACACAAGTGTTATATTACTTGGAAAAAACAAACTGTTAACTGCTAAGGAGCTGTGGAATTTTTTATTATAGCTCGAAAGGTTGCCCCTTTGGGAGAGCGAGGGTTGAGAAAAGGAGTGACAAGTAGAGCCGAAAATATGTAGTGTGCCAATATCGATTGCGCATGCTCAGGTATGTGTGTGTATTTACCTAGTTGTTTTGTCTAAATCATTTGTCCAAATAATTTGTCTAAAATACTTACCTAGTTGTATTATACTGGAAGGGAGCTATGCTCGTGGTGACCCATCTTTGTATTTTTCAGCATCAAATTTTTTCTTAAAATCTTGAACAGTATTTGCACACACTTTCTTTATCTAAGTTATTCCAGATATCCAGCACTCTGTGTGGGAATTTTTTTCTTCAGATCTCTTCTATAGTTATCCTTTTTGAGTTTCTTTTCACGACCTCTTGTTTTTCCATTGTCATTTTTTAGTAATTCATTCCTTTCAAGGATTTTCATTCTTTTCATGATTCTATAGATAGTCAGTAGATCACCTCTTTCTCTTTTCTGCTCCAGTGTTGGTAGTTCCAATTTAGATAATTTTTGTTCGTATGTTAATTTGGGAAGAGCTGGTGCCAACTTTTTTGTTGCTCTCTGTATTCTTTCTAATTTCTTTATATTCTTTTTAGTACTGGGTGTCCATAGTGTTGCTGTGTATTCCAGTTTTGATCTAATTAATGTAAGTAGTATCTTTTTAATAATTTCTTCATCCAAATAGTCAAATGCCACTTTCATTGACCTTGATAGGTTGAAGGTTTCTCCGACTATTTTGTTTATATGTTTATCCGGTGTCATGCCTTTGCTGATTATTACTCCAGGGTATCTTTCCAAGTTCACATTTTTGATTACTTCTTCACCAATTTTTTTTTTCAATTTCTGTTTTTACTTTTTCCAAACTCCATTATTCTACTTTTCTTGATATTGAAGTTCACTTCCCATTTTTAAGTCCATTTCCAGATTTTGTCCAGGTCTGATTGTAATGAATCACAGTCCTCCTCTGTTCTCTCTTTAGTATTTTTGCGTCATCTGCGAAGAAATTCATATAACACTCAACTCCTTCATCCATGTCATATATATATATATATGGCAAACATGATTGGAGCCAGCACCGACCCCTGTGGGGCACCATTTATCGTTTCTTTCCACTTTGAGTATTTGTCTCTAATTACTACCCTAATTCTTCTCCCAATTAGGAAGTCCTCCATCAATTCTAATAATTTACTTCCGATGCCACCTATTCATTCTATTTTTCTTACTAATTTCTTGTGTGGTACCTCATCAAATGCTTTCTGTAGGTCTAGATAGGCACAGTCTGCCCATCCATCCCTCTCTTGTATTACCATATATCTATTAGTCTCGAATAGAAGCAGATCAGGTTTGTTGTACATGATCTTCCTTGTCTAAATCCAAATTGATTTGGGTTCAGTATAATTTTTTCTTCCATCTACTTTTGATTACTTTTTCACATATTTTTGCTACTGTAGTTAGTTGGATTTTCCTTGTTTC
>NC_134780.1:15054004-15066504 GCF_046742065.1 Oratosquilla oratoria | reverse complement strand
CACACAATATAAGTAAAATTATTTACCTGGGTCATCAATTTCTTCTTCTGTATGCTGTAGCTGAACTTGGCATTTATCTCTGTGAGTTTTAACCCTTGACACAATGCCCTGTAGTTCCTGGCTGCAGTCTTTGCATTTAGCTCGTACCCTTTGCCAGAAGTTGTTGGTAGTTTTTCAGAATAATTCCAGACAGGATAATTTTTTCTGCCTGAAGGAACCACTCTGTCAGGTCCAGAAGACATCCTTCCTGGTTGATTCCAAAGCACCAACTGACTCAGTGGGAAGCTTCTTATCATCAACAAGTTTCAACAAGAATCTTGTTGAAACTTGTTGTGGGCTGCACACTGATATATAGTACATGTAGGCTTATACCGTTTCTTGTATACTTGTGGCAAGTCTATATAACACTGCTCCTTATATTGATATGCTAAAAATGTCCTTTAGCAATCAGATCGCATATCAGATAGCAATCCCACAATATTTAAAATCTATAAAAAAAAATTATTTAAATCAAATAAATCTAATCTAAATAAAATAAAAATATATATTTTTTTTAAATAAAAAAATCGCCAACCCCGGTGTCCACTAACCTCGTACAATAATACCTGTTCATTCCGGTTAAAACTGGCGTTTCAAAGCATAACAGTGCCTTAAAAATAGTTTCTTATTTCACTATAAAAGTTTATATTAACTTATACTGCATTGAATAAGTCAATAGTTGATATATTTGTCCTATATACAATGTTAGGTTTCTAGTTTTGATATATTTGTCCAATATAAAATGTTAGGTTACAAAGAAAGCAATGGCCTCCACTAGCGGACCCAGGGATCTGGGTGCGCACGTCCTGTGTAATAGTAGTCCTTGATATACATATATATATGTATATATATACACATATATGCATATATATACATATATGTGTATATATGTATATATATATGTATATATATATGTATATATACATATATATATATATATATAATTTGACAAAATTCCTGATTCTCGATAAGAAATTATATAGCAAGACAAATCCGCTAAACTTGAAGACGTTTTACTTGATCGAAAATTGTACGTCGATCTAAATCTTGGTTAGTGATGATAGGAATATCACCGTCAATCGTATCGTATTTATAAATTAATCGTCACCATTGCAATGATTGACGATGCGTGGAAGGTCTGTGAAATCAGTGAACTAATGCTGCTATATAAATCAGTGTACCTGTAACCCTATGTTGATAATGTAACACAACTCTCCCGTGCACGATACAAATCCTGATTATTTTTAAACATGTCGATATCAAATTCCATTTTGTAGTGTCCACCTCACTCCACTACACATGTGACATATGTCAGGGTAGAGAGCTTTCTTTTTTACTAATGTTGAGTTGCTCAATCTTATGACTACAACAGTAGTATTACATTGTAGAATCAACATATGAAAAGATATTTCAACCAATGCGCTGTTTGTTTTCTTACTTGTAGAAACCCATCCCACCCCACTTATTCTCTAGAATAAGGAAATGGATGAAATATATTTACACAGAAACAACCATTATTAACCTAATATCACGATATAAACAACGAAACATTAGATAAATATAACCTTATTCCGTTTGTGCGTACATTCAATAGAAATAGGTAATTGTGCAGCTTATCCTCTATCCTGACGGGTAGTACTTTTCCTTACATTTTGGTTGCTGCCAGGCTATTTCATTCATCTCCGTGTAAAAAAAAAAAAAAAAAAAAAAAAAGTAAAATAAAACAAAAAAGTGTTGAGTACTGGTCATCCCAGAGTCACCTTCTCCCGTTTAACTACCGCATTATTTGCATTCCCTTGTGCATTTGCATCATAATAGTGATTAGCCAGAAGTCGGGAAGGGTAGCCGGGTCTGTTCCCCGACGCGGGGAAAATGACCGAGGAGCCAACCTACCGGGGCGAGCGCTGTGCGCCTTCTCCCACTCTTGGCAGCCAGGTAATTACCTTGGGGCATCATTAGAAGTATTAAAGCAATTAGCCATTAGACCAAGAGCAAATATATGGTGAACACCCCTGAGACACGAGAAAAAAGGGATACGGTTAGCTGATGTTAGGAAGTAGGTGGCGATACTTTTTTTCTTTTTTGTCTGTGAGCGCTAGCCTGTATGTGTGTATTTGTACGTATGTTTGTACATAAGCACATATAGATGTAATCACTTACTTAAAAGGTCAATGTTCAGTCTCACATTTTTATTTTGAAGATTGCAGCTGTTATTTATTAATTTAATTGTTCATTTATATGTCATTTCTTTTTGTATACATATACGGAGATTCAACTTTGTAGCTCTTGTTTGTTTTCCAAAATATTTTTCAAGAATTTATCAGTTACAACCTCCTAATTTTTTTCAGTTACCTGTGGTATTTGTAGATAGATGAAAATTATTTATTCGATACTTTTCCATCATTCTTCTCGTTGTTAGTAAACAATGTCTGGATAAGACGTTTGGAATTGTGCAATGTAGAGCTGAATAAAAAAATAATGAAATGGGATTCTCATCTCCTTGGGGAAAGAGCTTCGAAGAGCAACCATTTTGGCCACTAAAAGCTCTTTATTTTTTCACCAGTTGTATAACTTAAAAAAAAAAAAAAAAAAAAGTCTTTATATTATGAGACTGAAACGATGGCGAAATCTGTCACTCTCCTTTCCACTTTTCATTTTTTTTTATTCTGGCTACTGGCTATTTCATCACCATGGCATAGCAGAGGTAGGAACCAAGTTAACTTCGCCTCGATTAACCGTTTCCTTGGTTAACCTTTAGAGATTAACCTTGGGGTCAAACTAACCCCAATTAACCCCTTCCTTATTACGGTAAGGTTAAAGTTACTTATAGTTTCATTCTGGCTGCCGGCAATCTATTTCATTCATATCGAACAGGGCAATTAATAAATTAATAAATAGGCTAATTAAAAGGGATGGGATGGGAGGGGTAGTGCGTTACATGGCCGACAGCGCTCATGGTGATGTCATTACGATGACGTGATCGTATGAAAGTCATAATGTTACAAATGTGATGTGATTTCTAAGATGTTATCTGCCCCTCTGGGCTGATGTCAAAGAACAGGGTTTGCCGCGTATCTCCGGGCTTGTTTGATGTTATCGTATCAATTATCATCCCAGTTACGAAATTAAGCAGATATTATCATAATGGTGGGCAGTCTCATTCCTTTGTCGTCTTCCACTTTGGAGTTCATTTCAACCACCTTTCCTTCTTCTGCAGTTTCTATCCTTTACCTTCCGTTTTTTGTAAGTTCTTTCTCCTTCCCTTTAAGGATTAACGTCTTCCCCATTGAATTTGCCAAATGTGTCAATATTTACGCCGAACGTTTACCCTTCTCTCGTTCTTTGGCTCGTGCCTTCAAAATGGGCAATAGTTTCCCATACTGAGTTCATGAACCCCTCAGGACATTAGGGGGGGGGGGGGTGACGTACATAGTTGATACCATAAGATTTAATCAATCAGCAAAGTGATCTCCAGAATATTAAAGAACAGAAGTACATAATTATGGGGTTCCTTTGCATCTACTATAAGCTGACTGGAGATATTAACTTCTTATCCGTCACGCAAGTCACTTCCATATAAAGAACTGGGACGGCTTTCTACCTTCAGGAACAAGTACTTTGGTAGCGCCTCCTAGAGGAGGAGGAAGAGGAGAAGGAGGAGGAGGAGGAGGAGGAGGAAAGGGAGGAGCAGTAGGAGGCAAACACACATAGCTGAAGAGGTTATTAATCAAAAGCAGTCTTGAGTTAATAAGATTGAAGGCCCGCAACCCTACGGCAGGTTATAACGGTCCTCAAGCCCTTCAAGAAAAGCGTCAGACTATGATCTATCTTGTATGAACGCAGGGCTCGTTCTTTTGTACTATCTAGTTGGAGAAGAGGGAGGAGTGTAGAGTTGTTGTTTCACTCGACATTAAGTAAATAAATACTAATGGAGAGGCAAACTCAGAGCGGTCTCTTTATTTTAATGTTCCAGACTGCTCTCAGGTCTACATATACAATGTAATCTCGAGGAAGACTCGGAGGGCTTGCCAGATTAAATCTTTTTACAACTGTACAGGTAGGCTGTTGCCATATTCTCATTTGGGGCAAATATAAGAAAAGTTGGTTATGGAGGACAGGCGAGAGGCCCGTTCGGTGCAGATGTTTCTCCAAATGCTGGCTGTTTCTTTTGATCAAGCAGCTGTTTTGGGTATCTGACCTAAGATGCGGCTAGACCTTTTGTTCGGTTTGGGGCTTTGGATGGAAAAGAGTGTAAGTTTTTGCTAAAATATAGAGGGGAAAGTGTTCCAAGTGGTTCAAATTCAGCAAATTACTTTTTAAAGAGCTTTACAAATTCCTGATAGTTGTCGGTTTCCTCAAATAAACCAGAATGAATGACGTCACCAGCTAATATGTTATCTTTATCTACTTTAGATGTTAAGATCAATATCTTGGTTTTGTCGTCTGTGGCGTTTCTTCGTGTTATCTTTGATTCAATCCCAGAGAGGGTTATATGTACAGGAATGTTCTTGCCGTTGAAGAGAGGTAATGTTGCCTTATCTTTGAGTACGGTGGTAAGGTTTTGTGCTGTTATGGTGTTTTGAGTAGGAGGTGAATTTTCTGAAGAGCTGCTAGTAGAAGGAAAGGACATGTTTGATGTATTTGAACTGATTGTACAACGGCTTCGTGCACAGGGTCGGTATGTCAAGTCAGAGAGGGCTTTGGAGAAGTTAAATTACTAGCTGAGAAAAAAACAAACAAACAGAGAGCAAATTCCTCCTAGGTGATAATAAGAACGGAAAATTTTATACTTACCCAAAATGATGTAGGGGTCCACAGTGGAGGTTCCGTGAGACGAATCGATGGAAAGATGTACTGCTGGAAACAGGGGGACTAATTGATAGTGTATTTGATTTGTAAGATGAATATATATATATATATACGTATATATATAATATATATATACATATATATATACATATACATATATATATACACATATATATACATATACATAGATATATATACACATATACATACATATACATATATATACACACATATATATATATATATATATATATATATATATATATATATACACGTTAGTGATATTTGTATCCAAAAGTAATGGAAAGGGAGATGGAGAGCTTGTGAAGGTTATTGCGTGAAGTTGAGGGGGGGGAGGGTCGTTGGCTGTTGATGCCTTGACGATCGTTGGCTGTTGGTTCAGTGACGTGCGGAGTGCGATGCGATGTTGGAGAAGGGGGTCGTTCAACTCGTACGATGGTGCAGTAGGAGGTCATCCAACGTCTCTGTGTTGATGTGGTGAGGGTGGGGGGCGTCATGGATGCTGGTGAATGCCTCGGAGGTGAATTTCCTCGCTGTAGATGCTGGAGGAAGGCATTGGAGACGGTTTACCTTGTAGTAGCTGCTGGAGAATGCCGTAAACCAATGCAGCGGTGCTTCGTAGTAGGATGACGGATGAAGAGGGGTTTGCTCGTAGTGCTTGTATGATGGAGTGAATCAATGCAGCGGTGCTTCTTAGTAGGATGCTGGACGATGCAGTTAAGAGGAATTGCCTCGTATGTGATGCTTGGCTATGCAGAGGAGAAGTGTCTGTGCCTCGTAGCGATGCTGGATTTTGGCGAAGATTGGTAGCGTTGGGAGATGACTGTGTTCAAACAGAGCCGCTGTCGTAAAGTTGTGCTTCTTAGAGTTGTGTTGAAGTGGATTGTATCCCACGCTGGCCTACCAAAATGTAGATTTGTTGTTTCTCCCTACATTAAGTAAATAAGTACTGGTGGAGAGGCAAACTCGGAGCGGTCTCTTTGTTTTAATGTTCCAGACTGCTTTCAGGTCTACATATTCAATGCAACCTCCGAGGAAAACTCGGGAAGCTTGCCAGATTAAGAATATTTACAACTGTACAAGTAGGCTGTTGCTATATTCTCATTTAGGAAAAATATATGAAAAATTTGTTGGTCGTGGAGGACAGGCGAGAGACCCGTTCGGCGCAGATTTTTCTCCAAATGCTGGCGGTTTCTTTTGACAAAGCAGCTGTTTCGGGTGTCTGACCTGAGATACGGCGAGACCTATTGTTCAGTTTGAGGCGTTGGCTGGAAAAGTTGGGTCCTCTGGTCATTTAGGGACAATGGACTGACCTTTGGGAGATCCATGACAATAGGGAATATCTTGAGAGCTTCTTGAAGGTTAACGCTCAGTCTATATGCATTTGTTCGCACGTGTGCTAGCTGTCGACTGTCTATAAGCAACTACTTGAAAAAAAGGTAGAAATAGATAAGGAAAGAGATTTTGAGTCCCTTTAGAGTTAAGAGGGGCTTTGGGGTCGAGTGCTGGGGGATATATATATATATATATATATATATATATATATATATATATATATATATATATACACATATACTACCGGTGCATTGTGGTTGATAAAAATATAACTAGTCACTGGGACCTATTCAGTGTTGTATATATACATATATATATATATATAAATATGTATATATATATATACATATATATGAATGTATATATATATATATATATATATGTGTGTGTGTATATATATATATATATATATATATATATATATATATATATATATATAAACACACACACACACACACACAAATATATATATATATATATATATATATATATATATATAAACACACACACACACACACACACATATATATATATATAATATATATATATATATATATATGTATGTATGTATGTAGGTATGTATGTGTGTATGTATATAAGACAAAATTGGGTGGGGAAGGGCAAAGGAAGATGTGTTGGGAATAGAATTTATTGCCCTAACGTTGTGACCACTTGGTCTTCTTCAGAGAACTTGCTGCTGTACAATGAGATCACAAGTTTTATACTGGTAGCGAGAGGAAAACCTTAAATATTTCAATAACTTATGTGCTATGAACTTTTAGGAAAAAATATACATTCTTTGGAGTAACAACATTGACAAAATATAAAAAGAAGTTAATCTTGAAGAGCACAGACATACCTTTCAACAGCATGTCATGGACATATGTCCCTCCACTAGGTTAAAACAAAGAGCATATATTCAGACGCGTTTTCTCCAGTAAGATGTTGCCTAAGTTATCATTACACAAACTCTGCCTACACTTGTCGAAAAGGTCCGCGAAGCTAACACGTGCCATATACCCGCCACATCCACGCCTTCCTCCGCTCCTCCACTTTCTATTTCTTTGCCTCTTCTACTGTATTACAATCCTCCTCCATCTCCATCTCCACCTCAGCCTCCACTTCCTACACCTCCCCTTCTTCCACCTATTCAACCCCTTCCTTCACCTCCTGCATTCCATCCTCCACTCACTCCACCCCCTCCTCCACTCTCTCCTCTATTATCTCCACCTCTACATTCATCATTGCACCTCCTACGCGCCTCTTTCTCCATCTCCAGCGTTCTCTCCTGCCATTGTTTCTTTTTTCTGTTCATAGTGTGTGTTATATGTTCTTTATTGTACGTACATTATATAGCAAATATTCTATTCTCCATTCTAAGCTGCACACCACAATGAATTAATTTTTCCCACGTGTTACAAATGACAAAGTATTATCTATTCTTATTTGCATTTTCCATTTATAGAGTACCTATTTGTGGCCACATTTTTTCCTTTTCTGTAGGCCTTTCTTGTTCACTCTCCACCTCTCTCTCTCTCTCTCTCTCTCTCTCTCTCTCTCTCTATCTGATTATCTACTTATCTATCATTCTGTCTATCTATTTATCTATCGATCGATCTATCTACCCATCTACCTATCTACCTATCTATCTATCTATCTATCTATCTATATGTCTATCTCTCTCTCTCTCTCTCTCTCTCTCTCTCTATATATATATATATATATATATATATATCTTTTATGTCTTTCTATCTATCTATCGATTTATCTATCTATCTATCTATCTATCTATCTATCTATCTATCTATCTATCTATCTATCTATCTATCTATCTGTCCCTCTCTCTCTCTCTCTCTCTCTCTCTCTCTCTCTCTCTCTCTCTCTCTCTCTCTCTCTCTCTCTCTCTCTCTCTCTCTCTCTCTCTCTCTCTCTTTCTTTTTCTCCTGATGGTACAAGATTCCTTATCGATTTCATTGTTTTCCCACATCCAGTCTCCTCTCATTTCTCCTCTTATCTTCCCCTTCATTTTTCCTGTTCTCCCTCTTCCTATATTTCCGCTTTTTCCTTGTCCTTCTTCCTACTAACCTTTTTGTTCGTATCTTATTTCATCTTTAATTTTTTTCACTCTTTCAGAGTCTAATTTATTCATATCCTCATTCTTTTTCATTTTAGACATCTGGTCTTCCTCTCTCTCTCTTTTCCTCTTCCTCTTCCTACTTACTGTTCCTAACATCGTTCTTCCTTTCCTTCTCTTCTATGTTCTTTCACATCTTTTTCAATTCCTTGTTTCTTCTTTTTTCTTCTTTTCCATATTTTTTCATTTCATAATACAGTACAGTAGAAGCCCGACTTAACGAATCTCAATATAGCGGTGCTTAAATTAGCGAACTGCAAATAGCCATAACGAAAATGCTCAACTTACCGGAAATGGTCCACTAAGTTGACCATTTTCCGCTAGCTGGCCAGACGCGCGTCTACAGAAATAGCTCAATTTAGCGGGAACGGTAAGCTAAGTTAAGCATTTTCCGTCAACTGGCCACATGCGTGTCTCAGAGTCCAATGTTACCAGATGTTACCAGATTGTGGTGGTGGAGTCAACGAAAAAATGATAATTTAGTACTTTGGAGGTATATAAATATATATATACTGTATATATATATATATATATATATATATATATATATATATACGTACTATAATATATATACAATAATATATAATTCAGTATATATATATATATAGTATAATTGTAGCAGAAATATATTCAAGTAGAAATAGACGGTATAATAGGAAAACAAAATAATGAAACAGTAAGTTGATGGGAAAATTCAAAATCAGTACGCGAGAGTAATCACCACGAAAAACACTTCTATAACAACGAACTACGTTTTTTGCAACAACACAACAATAACGCTCACTATCCAAAAACCAACTGCCCAGTCCTATTAATCGCTAGAATTATGTACATCGAACCAAACACGAAGCTATGACTAATATTCCGCGAAATTCACAGACAGCTCAAATCATTGTTACACGACACACACACACACACACACACACACACACACACACACACACACACACACACACACACACACACACACACACACACACACACACACACACACACACACACACACACACACACACACACACACACACACACACACACACACACACACACACACACACACACACAGTTGGTAGAACGATGTACTACTAGCATGGTGGTGCGCGTAGTGCTTGGTTCGAATCCTGCCCAGGGCCGAAATTAATTTCGGTACAGCTGCGCTTCGGGTCGTTACTCTGACTCTCGTGGGCGGGGAGTTGGGTGTGTGTGTGTGTGAAAGGCCATAGCATTACCCATAGATCGGACCTACGAGCTCTGAGCTCTCTTCCAGGAGGGAAATAGCTGTCGATCACGAGTCGAACACGTGATCCAAAAGACCAAGTGAATACACACACACACACACACACACACACACACACACACACACACACACACACACACACACACACACACACACACATACACACACATGTTGCAACAAATGACTGCACGTTGCTGTTCGTTTGCAATTTCACGATTGTGCTGTCTATAATTCATTTACAATAATATAAATACTGTATATGTGTGTGTGCGTACACTAGGGAATTTTTAGGTACGAATCATTTTTATAATCCGCTCTGGCAACACTGCTACACCAACACTCACTCGCTCAATTTAACGGAAATTTCAATTTAGCGGACTGGACCTTGGCTGAATTAGTTCGTTAAATCGGGCTTCTACTATATTTAGATTTTTTCTGCCTTTTTTTTCTTTTCTATTCCCTTTTCCTCTTCTCTTTCTCTCCCTCCTCCTTCCTCTTCTTTATCTTCCCCTAATTTCCTTCATTTCATTTTGAACATTTCTTCTCTTTGTTATTTATCCCACCCTTCTATTTCTCGTTTTGTCTATTTTCTCCAACCTTTTTTTCTAATCTCTTCCCTTTTTTTTTTATCTTTCTCCCCACCCCTATTTCACATCCCATCCAATTTTTTTATTTCTTTTTATCCTTTTTCATATATATTTTTTTCAATTTCTCTCATATCTTCCCATAGTACTTTTCTCTTAACTCTTTCCCTCTCTTTACTCTTTACTCTTTTTACCTTTTCCCCTCCCATTATAATTTTCTTTGTTTATTTTTCTTCCTCTTCTCTTTTTTCACTTTACCATTTTTACGTCTCCTCTTCTCCTCTTTTTCTTTCTTCTCCACCTGCTACCCTCTTATTTTTCATCTTCAAAGCCTCCTCTCTCCCTTCTCGTTTCTTTTTCATCTTCTTCCAAGGTCCATTGTTGTTGTCAGGTCACCGCCTTCACCATATTTCACCAGACTTATATATATATATATATATATATATACATATATATATATATATATGTATATATATATATATATATATATATATATATACATATATATATATATATACATATATATATGTATATATATAATTTAACGTTGATTTGTTAGAGAAGAAGAGTTAAATCAACAGTTAGAATTCACACTTTTGGTGGTAAGAATAAGTTGATCAAGATAGATTAGAGACTGGTTTAAGGTTTTCCCTGCAGCGGAGGGGGAGGTTCGGTCCCTCAAATTAATAAAATCACCTGATGACAGCTACAAGAATTACCAAAGTCTCGAAGCGTAGCTAAGAAAAGAACACAAAGATTTTTTCTTTTTTTAGTTAATTAGATAAGAACATAAGAACATAAGAATGAAGGAGACTAAAAGAGACCATAAAGCCAGTTCCATGCCCATCACCACCTGACATCCTTATTCATAAAGTTGTCTAAGCTTTTCTTAAAATAGGCTAGAGTTCCAGCATTCATTACATGGTTACTATGTCTATTTCATTCGTTGACCACTCTGTTGGTAAACAATTTCTTGCCCACTTCCATCTCCAATATAAACTTGTCCATTACTGCAAGTCCTGCTCTGTTGTCTTAGTATAAGACCTTGTTTGCCAAATTAAGAAAAAAGGGGTCTCAAGTTCTGTAAAACTCACTCAAAGTCAGACAGATTACAATATAACTCGATGCTTCAGATCCAAAGGTAACAACGATGAATATCACTTGTAGAAACCAAGAACACCACGTGGCGACGCGTATTGTGTCGCCCACACAGATGTGACTTAACGCACTAGTCACGCACAAGTGTAACTGGTGTGGGCTGTAGTGAGAAGAATAGTGTTGGCAAGTTGTTCATCGTTTATTAATTGGTCAAAACTTAACTGATTTTACATGTGGCCAGGAGCTGATATATACATCACGTGGGCAGTCACCCGTGGTGCGTAATTACATAATTGAACTGGATTAGGTTAGGTCGGGTCAAGCAGTGTCGTATGGCCATAGGTTTGTGTGTGACTAGCGCGTTAGGTCACGTACCATCACTCCATCCTGACCCTTCAAAACGAAACGACTTAATGCACGGCATAGTCATTCCTCCGAGGGCACCCGGGTGAGACGTGGTATGTACTGACAAAAACACTTGTCGGAAGACTAACCTGCATAAAGGATTTGATGAAATAAGTACATACCACGTTTCACCCGGGTGCCCTTGACGGAATGACTAGGCCGTGAACTAAGTCGTTTCGTTTTGAAGGGTCAAGATGGCGTGATGGTACGATCTTCGTCTTGTAAGAAGCAAACCACTCAGGCGAGGGTTCGAATCCTAGTAGGAGAGTTTATTTCCAAATGTCATAATGACACAAAACACTTTTCGGAAGCTAGCCTGCATAAAGGATTTGATGAAAACTAGTACATACCACGTTTCATCCGGGTACCCTCGGCGGAATGACAAGGCCGTGAACTAAGTCGTTTCATTTTGAAGGGTCAGGATGACGTGATGGTACGATCTTCGTCTTGTAAGAAGCAAGCCGCTCAGGCGAGGGTTCGAATCCTAGTAGGAGAGTTTATTTCCAAATGTCATGACACAAAATGTACACACACACACACACACACACACACACACACACACACACACACACACACACACACACACACACACACACACACACACACACACACACACACACACACACACACACACACACACACACACACACACACATATATATATATATATATATATATGTATGTATATATATATATACAGTATATGTATATATATATATAATATATATATATATATATATATATATATATATATATATATATATATAAAGGGGATCAGGAAACTTCCATGGCCAAGTCAGTCCCCGGATATAAACACTATTGAACATCTCTGGGACAT
>NC_134780.1:15041504-15044004 GCF_046742065.1 Oratosquilla oratoria | reverse complement strand
TCCTTGTTGGGGTTCGGGGTGGGGGGCATGGTAGCGGGGGAGGAACAGAGAAGTCACAGAGAAGTGACACATGGCAAATAAAATGGGCTATGTTAGAGCCCTCGCGAAGCCAGAAATGTCAACAATCCTCTCAGAAACTTGGCGACAGTTCTTCAGCCTTTTATTTTTTCTTTCTTTCTTACAGATCAGATTGATATCAGAGCATTCTCCAACAGGATTTAATAGCTTCTGAAGGTTCCTTGACGTTCTTAAGGTTGCTCGACATCGAATTAGTTCAAAGATCTCAAAGGTGATCTGATAGAAAAAAAATATCAGGAAAAATTAGGACTCAAATAAGCAAAATTTAATATGTTTAAAGAAAATTATTCTTGCGCGATAGTAAATCTCCCATATAAGCATTAAGAAGTTTTACAAATATTCCTCTTCGAAAACAAAAATAATTTCACTTCACAAAAAAAAAAAGTCACACTTCAGTCCTTAAGAAGCATTTGATCAGTTGTTTTGACTTTTGTACAACTAATTTAGATTTCTGATGTTAGCGATGCATAAGACAAGAGAGAAAAATAATGGCCATTATCAGAGATCAATAGATTTTCTAGGACCAGAATATTTAGAAAATCAGCGCCTTCCTGATTATGTTATATCATAATCGACGTGAAGTTAGGTGAAGTAGGAATGAAAGATTTTGACAAATGGAAACGAATAATCATACATAAAATAGAGAGTAATTTGGAAAGACAAGAATCAAAGCTAAAAAACCTAGCGAGAGTGATAAAGAAGAAGCTGGATAAAGATCTGGCGTCAAGTTTATTCAAGTTTAACCAATAAACATAAAACAATCAACAGAAAATATTTTGGGAAAAACAGTTTTGGTGACTGTGAATTGAGAACTGGATGGGATTACAAAATTCAAGAACAGTCCAATTAAAATCTTCAAATTATGGCTAAAATAAAATGACAGTAAGCCAAGCAAATAAATGAACAATAGGTTTTACAAATATGGATACTTTTCAAACAAGAAGATTTCTTGACACCTTCACAAAATCTAATGTAATGGATTTATAAAGTAGAGTGAAAAGAGGATACTATAAAACACATACACACACACACACACACACACACACACACAAACACACACACACAGACACACACACCACACACACACACAAACACACACACACACACACACACACAACACACACACACATACACACAGTACCACACACACACAACACACCACACACATACACACACACACGCGCGCGCACAAACCAAGGCTGAAATTGTTATCAGTAATCCACTGCGCTTACGAGTCGTAATTACTCCAAGACTCTTCTGGTGCGGGGAGTTGGGTGTGTGTAGTGTGCGTGTGAGGTCAAAGCATTACCCATTGATCGGTCATAAGGTAAGTTGGGTGTGATCTCTCTTCCGGGAAGGTAGGAAACTGTCAATCACGATATCCAACACGTGATCCAGGACCATGGTGAATCATACACAACACAACACACACGCACACACACACACACACGCACACACACACACACACAACCACACTCACACACACACACACACACACGCATGCACGCACGCACGCACGCACGCTACACCAACACACCACACACACACACACACACACACACACACACACAACACACCACTACTACACACACATACACACACACACACCACACAACACACAACCCACACACGAAACACGCACGTTTTTTACAATAAATACTTCTTGACTGTCACGTACCCCCGGCTCTTGAAGGACAAAAGCGGAGAGCCCACATCCACCTACCTCACGCTCACGCTTCTGGCATACCACCCCGGCCTCGGCTACACTTCACATACCAACCCAGAGACTACCACGGCATGCCACCATTATCTCACCTAGCGTAACACTACCGTCACCTTTATTATATAGGGGCAAACTGCCTTGATCCGACTAACGTCTGTATGGGCTTTCTCTACCACTTGAATACATACCACTCTTCTCTTGATATCGTTTGTTACACACCTTTATAGGATCCTTATTCATTGTATGACAAAATATGACAAAAGCATAGACATACATACATTAACATACTTTACATACATACATACATACATTTAGTCATACATACAAACATGCATACATACATACATACATACATACATGAACATACATACATACAATACATACATACATGTGTACATACATACATACATACATACATGCATACATACATACATACATACATACATAAACTACATACATACATACATACATACATACATACATACATACATACGATTACATACATACATACTTAAGGCAATTTCCTTTGTGTTTATCCCCATCAATGTATTAATTAAATTCCCTTAAAATGCACAACAAACCACTTGAAAATTTCCCTGTTGTGATGTTATATCTACAGAATGTTGGTTTTAATTTCATAGTTTTAAATCCTTGGCCTGTTTGTCCAAGTATAATTAAAATTAAAATTTTTGCAAGGGA
>NC_134780.1:15038149-15041004 GCF_046742065.1 Oratosquilla oratoria | reverse complement strand
ACGAGCAAAAGCTGGACAATTTTAGAAGCCGAAGGAAAACAAAAATGAAGAAATGAGGAAATTGAGCTGGATGAGGTCGAGATAGAGGGAAGAGGGATCAGGGGAGAGGGGAGATGGGAGAGGGGAGAGGGGAAAGAGGGACCAGAGGTGGGAAAATTGTGATGAAAAAGACAAGGGAGGAGAGAGGAGACGAGAGAAGGGAGAGGACACAAGAGAGAGGAAAAAGGGGAGACAAGAAGACATATAGGAGAGGAGAGAGAGGAGAGAGAATGAATCAGATAGAAGAAATAAGAGGGGAAACGAAACGAAAAAAGGAAGAGAGGAAGGAAGTAAGGACGGAAGGAAGGAAGGAAGGAAGGAAGGAGGGAGGGAAGGAAGGAAGGAAGGAAGGAAGAAAGGAAGGAGGGAAGGACAGGAGGTATAAAGGAAGTGTGAGATGGAGGGAGAGAGGAAGGGAGGAAGAGAGAGAAGGTGGAAGGGGGAGAAAGGAAGGAAGGGGTTAAGGAGGAGTAGGAGGGAGGGAGACAGGAAGGAGGGAACGGAGAATGGGAGGGAGGAAGAATGGAAGGAAGGGATTAATGAAGAGTAGGAGGGAGGGAGAGAGGAAGGGAGGACCGGAGAAGAGGGAATGGAGGAAGAAAAGACGTGAAGGAGGGAGGAAGGGAGTAAGGGAAGGAGGAAAGGATGGAGGGGGAGGGAAGGAGGAAAGGATGGAGGGTAGGGAGGGAGGGAGGGAGGGAGGAAATGAGGGAGGGAGGGAGGGAAGGAGGAAATGAGAGAGGGAGGGACGGAGAGAGGAAATGAGGGAGGGAGGGAGGGAGGTGTGAAGGAAGGAAGGAAGGGAGGATGGGAGTAAGGAAGGAAGGAAGGAAGAAAGAAAGACAGAAAGGCTGGAAAGAAGGAGAGAATGAAGGTGGAAAGAAGGGTTGGAGTATAGGAATAAAGAAGGAAAGAAGGACGGAAGAAAGAAAAAACGGAAAAAGAACGATGAAACAAAAACAAGATAAAACAAGAACATTAAAGAGAGGTAGGAAGAAAGGAAGGAGAGAAGAAACGGATGGATGCAAGAAAAAGTAAAGATATAAAACAGAAGAAAGAGGCGAGGTTGGAATAAAAGGAAGGAAGAAAGTACATATACCAAGGCTTTTTACCCTTACAAGGGAGGTAGCCAAAAAGGAAAAGGAATAAAATCATTCCCGCCCATTCCATCCCTGAATACACTCCACACCCCTCCACCCTCCCTCTTATCTTAGCACCTCCTGGATGACGGGTCATCCCTGCACTTTGTCCACTGCCCTGGGTCAGAAGCAGTGTCGCAAGACTCAGCACATCCACAGCAAGGTCGCTTCATTAAATCGAAGAAATGGATGGATGGAAGAAAAAGTAAAGACATAAAACAGAAGAAAGAGGCGAGGTTGGAATAAAAGGAAGGAAGAAAGTAAGAAAGAAAAACAAAGAAAGGAAGTGAAGAACAAAGGAGGAGGTAAAAGAAAGTATTTTAAATGAAAAAGTGAGAAACGAGGAAGAAAAGGAAAGAGTCGCGTGGTTTCGCTCAGGATCCGGTAGATTGTGTTGTGGCATTACACTGCAACTCTTCTATTCACGTATACTTGAACGAACACGAAAAAGGTAATAATAATAACCACAAACACAAATACAACAACTACCGCTACCGCTTGCACTACCACAACCATAACCTCAACCACACACACACACACACACACACACACACACACACACACACACACACACACACACACACACACACACACACACACACACACACACACACACACACACACACACACACACACACACACACACACACACACACACACACGGCGGCTCGGTGGCGGATTGGTAAAGCACTGGCCTCACAAGCCAGAGAACCGGGGTTCGATTCCCCGGCCGGACGGAGATAAGTTGAGTTTGTCTCCTTTCACGTGTAACCCCTGTTCACCTAGCAGTGAGTAGGTACGGGACGTTAGTCAAGGAGTTGTGACCTTGCTGTCCCGGTGTGTGGTCTCAGACCTACCCAGAGATCGGCAAATAATGAGCTCTGAGCTCACTACCGTAGGGTGGTGTCTGGCTATCTCGACAGAGACTGCAGCAGACCCGAGGTGAATACACACACACACACACACACACACACACACACACACACACACACACACACACACACACACACACACACACACACACACACACACACCACACCACACACACACACAAACACACACACACACACACACACACACACACACACACACACACACACACACACACACACACACACACACACACACACACACACACACACACACACGCAGTACACAGTCATGTGTACGTAATTATACACTCGTCTCCTACAAAAACGGGACGACATTGATGCATTAGTTGACATTCGAGGGGGGAAGGAGGATGAAACCGAAAGACGCTTAGTAGTAGGGGCATAAAAATTCACATTGCATCTCTACGGCCCAGATTACCATGTAATTTCTTTTCTTAGTGGTATCCTTGGTTTATCACTTCTAATCTCAGTAGTTTGTGAAAATAATAAGAATTTGGGGTCCAGAATATCAAGTGGTTAATTTGCGTATATTCACCGACTAAAGTGAATACCCTGTAACATTGCGAGAATGTCACTTGTGCTTTGTACAACGGCGAGCCACAAAACTGATTCCAAATATCAAAAATAAATCATACGAAAATCGACTAAAACATATGAATCTGTTTTCCCTAAAAAAGCGTAGACTCAGAGGTGACTTGATACAGGTCTTTAAGATTTTAAAGGGAATTGACAACATCAAAAGTGACAAAATTTTCACATTGAATGAGAATCAGACAAGAAACAA
>NC_134780.1:15028149-15033149 GCF_046742065.1 Oratosquilla oratoria | reverse complement strand
AGATTTCTTGACAGCATGTGACCTGTTTTTCTCCAAGAACACACAATATTCAGAGACAGATAAAATAAATTTGTGCCGTCAGAAAATAAACCCATCTGACAATTGCCGTTCAAAGGCAAGGATGCTAGACACCCTAGTTGCATCTGGAATCACTTATCAGGAATATAAACGCCACCTCCTTAAGGTCTTTCATAACAAACAACCTAACAACATTTCCTTCCTCATCACCTTCCTCAATAACACTAGAGTCCCACCACATTCCATTACTAACATAATGGATTTTGTTGCAAACGGAATGAAAGAGGTCAGAGAAGACCTAGAAAATAACTCTCCTTGGACTCACACTGATCAATTTGGTCAAAATGTAATGCCAACAAAACACTTACTAACATTCCTTGAAATAGCTTCCTATCTCTCCCAACTCCCTCCAAAGTGTTTAAAGGAAGCCTCCAAAAAGGAACTAGACACTAGAAATCCTCTAGCTTATACCTATATTTTAGATATCATGAATGCTTGCAATGTATCCTTAGATACCCCCAACCATCTCCCCAGACTAAATAGCCTTCACTCACAGCACCCCCCTCCCACCAATCAAGGACAACCTTCTAAGTGGTGCTCCTACCATTCATCAAACAGTCACAACACGAAAGACTGCATACAGCAAAAACAATACCCGCAGGTACAACACCACTCTATCCCTTGCTCAGTTCATGGAACCTTTTCCCACACCGATGCCCAGTGTTGGACACAGCAAAAGCAACACACGCAGGTACAACACCACCCTATCCCTTGCTCAGTTCATGGAACCATTTCCCACACAGATGCCCAGTGTTGGACACAGCAAAAACAACACCCACGCTCAGTGCATACTACTACCTCACACCAGAATCAAAACAAACAAGTTCCACCCCCCTTTAAACACCCACTCCTATCTACACCAACACATCCAATCAAATACTGCAACCTACACCAAACATCATCTCACTCCAACGAAGAGTGTTACCTACAGAAAACACAACAACAACCGCATCAGAGAACTAACAACCCATTCACCACCCATCGACAAACACCCCCCCTCCAACACGACAACCAATACTAAACAACGATTGGGGGAACGTGTACCAGCCTCACGCACCAAACCACCATAGGAATATCTCATACACAACACAAATACCTCACCCTAGAAGTAAGCTTAGACCAACTTAAAGTTGACATGATGGTTGATACAGGAACAAACCTGAACATCATCCCAAGAGCTCTGTATGAAGCATTAAATGACCCACCCCAAATTCAATTTTCCAATATGGAAGGACTCTTAATAGAAGGGAGCACAATTCCTCTACACGACACCATAGACTTAAATATTGAAGTCAACAATCACAAAGTAGGTTTCACAACTTTCCACATAGCTGATGAATGGAGCCTTGATCAACAAGGTATAATAGGACTACACTCACTAAAGATTTGGAAAACTAAGATAGATTTTGAGACTAACAAAATCTCCTTCCGAGATGTAAATAATGAATCAACAGTTCCTGAGACACCCAACTCAGACACACAACATCTCTCATGTCTACCTTCCTTTAATACTCCCAATCCCACTAACAACTATTCCTTCCGACCACCCCCTTATGTCACCTCAAAGGCACTGATGTCTAACACAGTCATCATACCCCCTAGACATTCAATAACAGTCCCACTATACATACCCGGTGCAATAGACCATCAGGACGTCATAATCGACTCAGACACGTCCAGGATTAACAACATAACCATTGAGTCCTCCTGGGACACAATATCAGAAAATAAACATACACTAGCTATGTTAACAAACACCTCAGAACAACACCGTAAAATCAGGAAGAATACAAACATCTGCGCAGTCCATCTCCATAATTCCCCTATCCAGGAACCACTGCCGCAACACATCAACCAAGTAAGACCAACACAACCCCTCCCCCCTATTCCCCCAGACCAAATCACGACATCAGCTGACGGAGAAAGTCATAACGAGCTATTAGCTCTCCTACAGAGGAATAGATCAGCTGTCGCCTTAGAAGGCGAATCACTAGGCAAATGTGATATAATCAAACATCACATCCAAATTCCCCCAAACACCCCCCCTTCATACACCCCCGCTTACCGCATACCCCACAGTAGGAAATCCCAAGTCAATGACAGTGTACATGAGATGATACACCAAGGCGTAATTTCCCATTCAGACTCCCCATGGAACAGTCCCCTCTTTTTGGTCCCTAAGAAAGACGGAACCTTACGCCCTGTTGTTGACTTCAGAAAAATAAACAACCTAACTCAATCTGACCCACACCCCCTCCCCGCCATGCAAGATGTACTACAATGCATTGGCAACGGGAACTCTGTTTTTTCCACAATAGACCTCAAGTCAGCCTTCTGGCAGGTCGAACTAACAGAGGAATCAAAACCCGTAACTGCATTTTCCACGGACAAAGGACACTTTCAGTTTGAACGTATGCCCTTTGGCCTTAAGAATGCCCCCTCAACCCAACAAAGGTTGATGACCCGCATTTTCAGTGACATGATAGGAATCTCATTATTCGTCTATTTAGACGACCTCATTATATATAGTCCCACAGAAAGAGACCACCTTAACACTTTAGAGATTGTCATCAAACGTCTCAAACATACGGGATTAAAGATTCAATTAAAGAAATGTAGATTCCTCATGAAGGAACTCACCTTCCTAGGCCATAAAGTGGATGCAAAAGGGATTCACACAACCACTGATAAAATAGATACAATAAACAATTTCCCAACCCCCAGAAACGCTAATGAAACAAGAAGTTTCATTGGGTTAGCCTCCTACTACAGACACTTTATCCGAAACTTTGCTGATATTGCTTCCCCTCTGACCAAATTCACAAGGAAAGGCGAGCCATTTCAATGGTCAGAAGCAGAACAGCAAAGTTTCGACACTCTCAAACACGCACTCACCACAGCCCCTGTACTAGTTTTCCCTGATATGAAGAAAGAATTCTTTCTTTACACAGACGCCTCCTCTAAAGGAATAGGCGCAGTCCTACAACAGAAAGATGACAATGGCAAAGAACACGCCATAGCCTACGCAAGTAGAGTCCTCAACAAAACTGAAAATAACTACTCAACTACACACAAAGAAGGACTTGCAATCATATGGGCACTAAAACACTTTAAATACCTCATTTTAGGCTACAAGATTACCATACTAACAGACCACCAACCACTAGTCTATCTTTTTAACTCCAAAGACTTACATGGGAGAGTTGCTAGATGGAAAACAACTCTCCTTGATTACGATCCCATGATCGTATACTTAGCTGGGAAAGCTAACGTAGTGGCAGACTGCTTGAGCAGACAAACTCACATCACCCCCATAACCCAAACCACATGCATACCTATGCAAGAACTCAGGGATGAAACTGACGGAGACCCAATATGGTCTCCAATAAAACACCATCTCATCTCACAAACCCCCTTACACTCCCGACCACCTGTCCCTATTGAGGAACTCAATCTGGTCGACGGAGTCATAAGGAGAACCATTAATACAAGAGAGGTTACTGTTATCCCCAGAGCCCTAGTCCCCAAGGTCCTACACATATTGCACGACAGTGCAATGGGAGGCCACTCGGGCAGAGATAAGACACTAAACACTGCTAGGCACACATATTATTGGCCTTACATGAAAAGAGATATAACCACACACATAGATTCTTGTGTAACTTGCAAACAATTCAGAGGCCCTAACCTGAAGCAAATCAACATAAAAGATATCCCACTCCCTGCTGAACCATGGGAAACACTTGGCATTGACCTACTGAAAATGCCAACGAGCCATCAAGGTTCCAATTATGTACTCACAGCAGTTGAGTATTTATCTAAATACACAATCTTAATACCACTCCAGGACAAAACAGCAGAGACTGTAGCCAAAACCCTGGTCAACAATATCTTTTGTAAATACAACATACCACACACAATGTTATCTGACAATGGCTCAGAATTCAAAAATGAAGTGATGCGCGAAATAGCACACCTCTACAACATTGACCAAACATTTGCCACTGCATACCACCCCCAGGGAAACGGTCTGACTGAGCGAACAAATCGCAAGGTCCTAGAAATTCTCAGACCATTTGTCAATGACCTCATGGACACTTGGGAAGATTGGCTACCACAGGTACAAGCCAGTATCAATAGCACAGTCAATTCCGCAACAAAGATGTCCCCACATGAAATCATTTTCGGCCAACCAATGCGCCTACCCTACCAAATATTCAACCAACCCCCCCCACCCTTATACAACCTAGATAACCTCGCACACTGCATCAAAAGAGGTATGCAAACAATTTACAAAAAAGTTAGAGCAAACCTGAAAGAAGCCCAGGAAAAGACAAAGACAAAACAACACAAACGGTCAATTCCACTTGACATAGCACCTGACGACACAGTCATGGTAAAAGACTCAGGTCGAACAAACAAACTCAAACCCAAATTCCTAGGCCCCTTCATAGTCACAAGTTCACTCCCTAACAATGTTTTCCTACTAACAGATCCTTCTGATCACTCCACCTTCACCATACATGGAGAGAAGTTGAGAAAGGTCAAACTGAACCTCGACCCAATCTCACCTCCCATCCACAACCCACCTATCATAGACACACACCAATCACCAATACGCAAGTCTCATCCCATGACTCTGCGTCGACGCAACTAAACATGCACTCTAGCTCTCGCCCCTGAAGATGCAGGACGTCATGTATCTATCAGTGGAGGTTAAAATGGCCCATTTCCAATAAGAACTCTTTTCCACATATCTATAAAACTTCTCTACTTCCTTCCGACCAATATAATCTTAGCGAGAGTCAGATAAACATATCCTCATACACTGAGACATAACCTTCATCCTCCAAAAGTAAATACATCATTAATTACCCACCTTAAACATCGACTACTTTTGACATGGACTCATTCGACTTACA
>NC_134780.1:15013149-15015649 GCF_046742065.1 Oratosquilla oratoria | reverse complement strand
ACAAATATAGACTCAAAAAGGAAATAGGCAAGAACTGGTTTACCAATAATGGTTAACGAATGGAATAGACTTGATAACCATGTAGTTAGTGAGCGCTGAAACTATTGGTTGTTTTAAGAAAAGGTTAGATAATTTTATGGATAGGTATCGATAGGTGGCAATGGACATGGAACTGCCTAATGTAGGCGTTATGGTATCTTGCAGTCTCCTTCATTCTTATGTTCTTATGAATAGAAAAAACAGGGGTGACAAAAGTTGTTTATAGTTGAAGAGTGGTTTCAGATATTGAGTTAAAATGGACTTTGGTCCTTTCTATATACAGTAATACTGACAGTAGACAATGTGTTAGATTGTAATCCATTACCTTTCGTATACAGTGACCGTTGTAAAATACGTGGTAAATTACAACAGCTACGTCCAGCATCACGGCTGAAAGGAGAAAAAATCAGTCACTCAAGTAGTACTGAAAAAACAAAACAAAACAAAAAACAAAACTGCAAACACGTTTTGCCTGCAGGGGTGAAATGAAAAACTAATCTTCTGAGAGAAAATGAGATGTGCTGGGAGAAATGTGACAATACGTTCTGTACAGCTGGCACAACTGCGCGATCCACCTCATCTTGTCATCCGGATGAAGTGACAAATGTGGACGTGTGTTTGTGTGGGAATGTGAAATGGATAGGTGATCATGCAAATTTTCAGCATACTTTGCATTTATAGTCCGTTACATGAACACATAAGCACTAATGCTATATAGGTGATCCCCGTCCTACGAATCGCTGAACCACAGGTCCTATGTTGCCGCTGACACACACGAACACACACACACACACGAACGCACACACACACACACGAACGCACACACACACACACACGAACGCACACACACACACACACGAACCCACACACACACACACGAACGCGCGCACACACACACGAACGCGCACACACACACACACACACACACACACACACACACACACACACACACACACACACACACACACACACACACACACACACACACACACACACACACACACACACACACACACACACACACACACACACACACACACACACACACACACACACACACACACACACACACACACACACATAAACAAACAGACAGACAGACATGCGCGCCCGCACACATACACTCTCATATGCATGCAGACATAGACACAGACACAAACAAAGACGCGGACACAGACACAGAAACACGCTACACATGCCACACCCACCCACACACAGCACACGCCCCATACTACCCACCCTCCCATCCTCATAACTCCCACCATACTTGTTAAACATTTCCTCTCAAACATGTTTAGGTTCTTCCTTTCTGCCACCTGTAATTCTAAATCTGCTACATACATTGTTGTAGCCACACTCAATTCTTTATAGTCTTCTCTTTCCGTTCATCTCCAGATACATTTACTTGCTTCTCTTATTCTATGAAGAGATATAATTGGGATGCAAACAAATAGTGTTATTTTGTGGTTATTGAAATGTGGAATCCCGTGTGGTGCCCTTATAGAGTGAAAGGGCTTGTGTAAACTTATTATCCATATGAAGGGAGAACTGGGAATTCACTGTTCTGTAGGTTTAAAGAGGGGGATAAGTATTTTTCATAGTGTACTTCTAGGTGGGGAAGGCAATATGTATCATTATCATGCTCTAAGATCATAGTTCTTTGTGCACTTGTCGGGGGAACGTCATGTTCTTTTGGGCGATGGTTCTTTATTATACCTGCTTGGAGTTGACTGGTGAGGCACCTAGATCTGAGGGGTTGTCATTTCTACACAGAATGTGTGAAGCCCGAAGTACTTGTTTTGGAAATATATTGACGGACGACGTTTCTCCCCTAGAGATGCTCAAAAAGCCGAGGCATATTTTCCTAAGACAAAGTTGGAAACATGATTTTCTTTATCAAATTCCCGTCATACGGACGTCGCATGGTTTTTGAAAAATATTAGTCTTGGAATCTTTTTTAGGATATCATGATTTTAGTTGTGTCCATGGTATCATCTGTTTTGATCTTATATATCTCTCTCGCTGAAGTGGTTAGGGTGTCCAGTTTTTAATAGAACTTGGATGGCTCTCTTGAGTTCATGGTGAACGAATGTTCAACTGAACAGTGGGTGAGGGCTCTTTCGAGATAAAAGTTCAACGTGAACCTCTTTTATATCAGGGGGCACTCACTCTGTGCACTATAGTATCGGCCGCTGCTGGTTACCTAGAAGAAACTTGCTTCACACCTCGAGTCCAAGTGTGAAACAAGAACATCAGGAAAAAGAAAAAGCGTTATTGTTACTTCTTTCGAGAGTGAAGTTTAGGCATGTTTCTGTGATTACTCGCTGGCGAAGTAACTTTTTTTTCTTACGAATAGGTTTTTCTCCCTTATAGTTGCAATGAAGAAGTTAGCAAACAAGACCCGTAGAGGAGAATTCATTGCTACTCCGTGTGTCTGAACAAGTCATGTATCCCAGTGGAC
>NC_134780.1:14998149-15008149 GCF_046742065.1 Oratosquilla oratoria | reverse complement strand
CGTCCACTGGCCTGGATTAGAAGCAATGTCGCAAGACACAGCACATCCACAGCAAGGCCGCTTCATAAATTCCATTATGAAAGAGTGTCTTTAAATCTAAAAACTTAATTCTAGGTTGTGACAGCCGATTTTATTCAGTTGGTTCAAAGGCTACAACCCTGTGACAAATGACTGTCCTTCCCAGTAGATTAAAACCATCTTGTCTTAGGTATAATAGAATACTTAAGCGTGAGCATAATTATCATTAGGTAAGTTCAGTCACCCCAACAATTGGAACGATCATCTAAAGGACTCATGGAGAGAAATATGAAGAAATGTCAACAAAAATATAATCAATGAAAATCCAGAAAGATAAGCAAACTTGTGTTCTCACTTTGGTGCAAGTAGATACTAACAAATATCAATGCCATTTAATACTAAAGTTCAATGGAGCAGGTGAAATGACTATGAAGTGTTTAATGTATATAGTAATGGAAGTTATACGACGTGAAGATCAGCCAATCAAGGTTTTCGTTACAAAGGTAGGCATGGTCATGAACATGTTTAGCCAATTAATTCACCGTCAAAAGTCATACTAAACATTAGGTAAATATAAGTATAGACTATAATCAATATTTTGGGAATAACTATAATTTCAAGAAAGCTAGTAGATATTCATTCTTGTACATTTTGGGTCATCTGTTTGGATAATTAGCTTAGCCTATGCTGCAACTACAGTCATGCTGTATCTCTGAACTTTGGTTCTTTTGATTCATTATGTGAAATGTAAAGATTCGGAAAATAAAGTTAAAGTATTCATTCTTTACTCAAATATTCGTAGAACGAGATACAATGAATGTACGACACATAAAGCAACAGTAAAACCCAAAGAATTTCAAGGACACTTAAACTTTTGAAGGGCGTTATGAAAGAGGCTGGTATAAGGTAATTTTACCGCATTGTCGGGGTAATATGTGGTTAATGAAACTAATATCGTTTAAAGGGAAGAGAGATGCTGCAATTACATGTGCTCATTACAGAAAAGAGTTCACTAAATATATGAGCGCATTTTGTCTATATTCTTCACAGAATTCAAAGCCACCTGTAAATAGTTCAGGGTCACAATATCAACCCAATTATACCCTGTTCGTACTTTAGATACCTTGTTCTATATAGAGCCAGACGATTCAATTCAGTTGGTGGATAGTCATGGTCACGAATAGGTGACGGTAAAATTGACTGTTTTTTGTGCCTCTTTCAAAATAATAATGGTAATAAAACCTTAGTATATTTGAAATCCATCTGCTGTCAATCTCTTATTTACGATGGCTCTCGTTAAATATTTTCTCTATCTAAATCCAGACTATCTTTTATAGTCAAGGTTAGGCCCCAATGCTGAAGGGATAAAGGCCATCTTGTGGCCTTTTATTGGTTACAATTGTTGAAGTTACATCTAATTATATCAAATAATCGTTTGGAATGTATCGTGGTTATATCCTTCATTTATAACCGTATCTACAAGTAGCTGTCCTACGAGAAGGACGTCAATGAGAATTGTGTCTCTACCACCCGTCTTCTCAGTAAAATACTTCACCATCATATACAGTTGCAGCCCAGAGCGGCAGAAATTCGGTCTCCACACCGGTCCCAAGCCCTCATAGTCAACTTCGACTGTACTGTACTTCTTCCACATTTTCACATAAGGAGAGATTGCAACAGACCAATAGTTTCTCTCCTCCCTTTTACTATTAGCTAGTGCTGTAGAAATGTCCCGTACTAATACATAATGAAAAAAGTAAAAGTTTCCTGCCGTTGTGGGTCAGTGAGTTTTTAAATGAAGTAAAAAACAACAACAACAACAATTATTGTTATTATCATTGTTGCCATGACAACCATGTGAAGAGTGATGAGTCACAGTTGCATTTACCTAAGTGTATTTACATAATTGCATTATATATGATAAATGAGATACGCTCGTGGAATGCTACCTCTTTGTTTGTGTTTGTTCGTTTTTGTGTAGTTCTCTGCAGAATGACGGTGGACTCTGTCTTAGTCACACGCCTTATGTCGTGCACTCACTAGTCCCCCCCACCTCAAGTGACTGGGCAATCAAAGTCCGCCGTTAAACGAAGGTCTTACTCAACCTCCCATATAAGTCACACGATTTCATCAGCCTCTGCTCCTTCATTCATTCAGACTCCTCTATCTCGTCTATCACCTGTCTGCTTTTCCTTCCCAAAGCGTCCAGACACCTCTGGAGTTTGTGAAATTGATCGGACGAAACCCATAGGCTATTCACCGTACTTGTAGTCGCTGTCAAGACAATCTGTTTTACTTCTACGCATTTCATACAATCTACATCACGATTCTACTCTGATAATTAATGTTATCCTCTCTCTCTCTCTCTCTCTCTCTCTCTCTCTCTCTCTCTCTCTCTCTCTCTCTCTCTCTCTCTCTCTCTCTATATATATATATATATATATATATACATATATATATATGCATATATATATGTATATATATACATATATATATATATACATACGTTTATATATATATATATATATATATATATATATATGCAAAAATAATCACAATAACGCGTGACTAAATAATATTGCAGAAACCACAGGGAAAATAAAGTCGGAATACTAAACGTTTTCGTCTATTACGACATCCTCATCCATGTTTTTAAGAGCTTATAGAATTTGCAGTCCAGAATATTTAGACCGAGAAATAGGAAAAATATATGACATCGCATTGGAATTGAAATATCCTAAATATGTTATAGATAAAGCACAATATAGGGCCAGGAAGTCTTATTTTAATACATCGCAAAAATATATTTTTTGCAAGAAAAATCTTTTAGTTCTTCCCTTCCATGAAAATCTAGTAAGACTTCCTCGCATCCTTAAGGAGTTCAACATTAATGTTATTTTAAAAAACAGTACCATCAAAGAACTCCTCATTAAAATTTCCCCTTGCGATAATGTAGGATGTGTCTACAGTATTCCTTGTAAACACTGTAGCTCCTGTTATATTGGCCAAACTGGTAAAGATTTAAATATTAGGATTAATCAACACAGATATAGTATTAGGACGGGCCAAATATCTAGTGGGGTTTTTGTCCATGTAAGGTATACTAATCATAGTATTGACTGGAACAATGTTAAAAAAAAATGTTGTTTGTAATTCTGTTTTAGAAAGGAACATCATTGAATCTAGTTTTGTTAAGAGCAATTTTGATAACAATATCAACTTGAGTTTAGGGTTATTTAAACTATACAATTTCTTAATTAATAGGATAGTCAAGCAGTACCATGGCTCCTGATTGTGCCAGATGTCCTGTGGACGTTTCGGCCACATGGTTATGATCCCTGGTTTTGCTGCTTTATTGTTTTATTATTATTATTATTAGTTCCATTTGTATATGAATGTGTATGTTTTACTAATTTATTGTTTTATTATTTTATTATTAGTTCCATTTGTATATGAATGTGTATGTATATTGTACGAAGCTTTTATGTGGTTATAACCTTTCCCAGTTTTCCAATTTCTGTATAAATATTATGTTCTATTTTCTCTTTCTTGTACTCTGAGGATGTTGTAATAGACGAAAACGTTTAGTATTCCGACTTCATTTTTCCTGTGGTTTCTGCAATATATATATATATATATATATATATATATACATATATATATATATAAATATATATTTATATATATATATATGCATATATGCATATATGTATATATATACATATATACATATATATATACATATATATATATATATATATATATATATATATATTTACATCTATATCTAGACTTTACAAAGGCTTTTGATACCGTCTCCCACGAAAGACTACTTACTAAATTAGCTTTACACGGAATAAGTGGTAGCCTATTAGGTTGGACTAGTAATTGGTTGAATGGTCGAAAACAGAGAGTTGTTTTGAATGGAAAAACTTCTAGATGAATTTTTTTTACAAGTGGAGTTCCTCAGGGTTCCGTTCTTGGACCACTTCTATTCATAGTATATATAAATGATATAGACCATGGACTAAAATCTACTGTTTCCAAATTTGCTGATGATACAAAAATGTGCGGAGTGTCAAATGATCACTCAAACCAATTAGATATTCAAGAAGATTTAGATAAATTACAGCAATGGTCTGAAAAGTGGCTAATGAAATTTAACACAAGTAAATGCAAGGTAATGCACATAGGTAAAAACAACAGTAAGTACGATTACAAGTTATTTGGAAATTCGTTAACAAAAGTGGATAGTGAAAAAGATCTCGGCGTAATTATCAGTAACGACCTCAAATCATCCAAGCAGTGTATTTCAGCCTCTGAGAAAGCAAATAAGATTCTAGGACTGATTGCGCGATCTTTTGACTTAAAAAGTTCATCACTCATTAACAAGGTATATAAATCGTTAGTTCGTCCACATTTGGAATATGCTGTTTCCGTATGGTCACCAAATCTCATTAAAGACATTGACAGACTGGAAAAAGTACAACGGCGAGCCACAAAACTGATTCCAAATATCAAAAATAAATCATACGAAAATCGACTAAAACATATGAATCTGTTTTCCCTAAAAAAGCGTAGACTCAGAGGTGACTTGATACAGGTCTTTAAGATTTTAAAGGGAATTGACAACATCAAAAGTGACAAAATTTTCACATTGAATGAGAATCAGACAAGAAACAATGGTCTCAAACTGTCCGGAAATAGATTCAATTTGGAAGTAGGTAGAAACAACTTTGCCAACCATGTAGTTAATGAATGGAATAAACTTCCTGCACAGGTAGTGCAATGTAGTTCAGTTCGAAGCTTTAAGAATCATTTAGATAAACACCTAAGCAAGATGCTGTAATGCTTATAATTTATTTTATATTATTTGTTTTTGTTTTGTTATCATTTGTCCGTATGATTTTCATTTATTATAGTTATATGTGAATTTATTACTATTTACTATTTACTTGTTTGTTTATTATTTAACTATACCTATGCATTTATTTATGTATTTCATTTGTTATTTACATTATTATAGTTTTTACTTATTATTTTATTATTATTATGATTTTTTTTTCGCATCCGACCTAGATATGGACCAAAAGGTCTCCTCTCGGCATGCTCCGCCTTTGTAATTCTTTGTAATATATATATATATATATATATATATATATATATATATATATGTGTGTGTGTGTGTGTGTGTGTGTGTGTGTGTGTGTGTATTTGCATTTATACAGTATATATAGAGAGAGAGACAGAGGGAAGGAATGAGGGTGGTGGGAAGATAGGTAATAAAAGAGGGGAGAGAGAAGGGGGAGTGAAGGAAGAGAGAGAGTGAGGGAGAGAGAAGATTAACGAGAGAGAGAGAGGATTAACGAGAGAGAGAGAGAGAGAGAGAGAGAGAGAGAGAGAGAGAGAGAGAGAGAGAGAGAGAGAGAGAGAGAGAGAGAGAGAGAGAGAGAGAGAGAGAGAGAGAGAGAGAGAGAGAGAGAGAGAGAGAGAGAGAGAGAGAGAGAGAGAGAGAGAATTAGTATGATAGGAGGGAGAAGGGATGGAGTGGATGGAGAGACAGGGTAGAGGAACGGAAGAGGAGGGGAGGGGTAGTGGAGGATGAAAGAAAGGGAAAGGAAGGGAGAGGGAAGGGAGAGGGAAGAAGGAGAGGAGAGAGGGGAGAGAGAGGGGAGGAAGAGGGTAGGAAGAGGAAAGGGAGAATAGTGAGAGGGGGGACGATAGGGGAGAGAGAGGGGAGGGAGAGGTAAAGGGGAGGTAGTGGGGAGTTGAATGGGAGGGAGAGGGGAGACAGAGAGGGTAGAGGAAGGATAGAATTTAGGCAGAGGGGAGATAGAAAGGAAGAAGAAGGGAGAAATAGCGGGGATAGAGGGGAGAGAGGGGAGAAAGAGGGGAGGAAGAGGAGAGGAAGAGAGGAGGCAGAGGAGAGGAAAATGGGAGGGAGAGGGTAGGAGGAGGGAAAGAAGGTGGGAGGGAGAGTGCAGGGAGAAGGGAGGAATAAGGCAGGGAGAGGGGTGGGAGACGGGAGGGAGAGAGGAGGAAGAGGCAGGAGAGAGAGGAAATGAAGAGACAAAGGGGGGAAGAGGAGAGGTGGATGGGAGGGAACACAAAAACAAAGGAACACAAAGGAAGAACAAACAACAGCAGGCCTACTGGCCCTAACAAGGCTGTTTGTGTTAACTAAACTAAACTACAGTTAAGAAAACAGGGCAACTAGGCGATAGAAGATGAACTAACACTAATGCTACCACTATCCTATCCAATTGTAATTAGATGCCGGGTTGTCATATCTTTTATTGCAAAGGATAATATTTTATTTGCGGATTAGATTCCAAATATTTATCTAAGCGATCTTTAAATGTTATTGTGTTACTTTCAACGACAGTGGAAGGTAACGAATTTCATACATTAATAACCCAGTTAAAGAAGAAGTGCTTACTTTTGTTCGAAGAGAATCTTTTGCCAATTACTTTAAAATCGTGACGTCTCCTTGTATTTGCTTGGTCTAATAAGAGGTGATCTTTGACATTGATGTTGTCAAACCCTTTGGACATTTTAAAAACCTCAAGCAAATCTCCTCGCATTCTTCTTTTTGAAAGTGAGAATAAGTTTAGACTTTTAAGTCTTTCTTCATACGGCAGATTTCTCAGCCTTGGTATCATTTTGGTCATTCTCCGTTGCACTCTTTCTAGTTTATTGATATCTTTCTGGTAGTATGGGGACCAAAATTACACACAGTATTCGAGATGGAGACGGACCAAGGAATTATAGAGGTTTAGCAATATTTTTTTCTGATTTATCTTCGAAGACTCTTCCGATGAAGCCAACCAATTTATTTGCTGTTTTAATAACTTCTGAGCAAGGTTGACTTGGCCTCAAGTAATTTGATATTAAAACTCCTAGATCTTTTTCTTTAGTTACTGAATCCAGTATTTCGCCATTCATTTGGTATTGGATGTGATCATTGTTACCTCCAACGTGCATGATTTTACATTTGTTAACGTTAAATTTAATTTGCCACTTGCTAGCCCAGCTTGATAATCTGTCTAGATCGGATTGCAGAGTTTCTTCTTGGTGGTTGTTACTTTACCGGTAATTTTTGTGTCATCAGCAAATTCTGATACTTTGCAGAGGAGGCCGTCGTCTAGATCATCTATATATATATATATATATATATATATATATATATATATATATATATATATATTAAGAACAAAATGGGTCCCAAAACTGATCCTCGCGGTACGCCACTTTTAACGTCTAGCCAGCTAGATGAGGCCCCGTTAATTACAACTCTCTATTTTCGTTCTGAGAGCCAATCTTTAATCCAGTTGTGGATACTGCCAAAAATACTGTCCGTTTTCAATTTGTCGAGCAATCGTTTGTGAACTTTATCGGATGCCCTCTGAAAATCTAGATAAATTATATCAATATATCTACATTCCTCGTATTTGTTAAAGACGTCATGAAAGAAGTCGAGGAGATCAGTTAAACATGAGCGTTTGCTACGGAAGCCATGTTGCGAATCTTTCATCATTTTATTTTCTTCTAAAAATTTCACTACACTGTCACTGATGATGATCTCTAGCAGTTTACACAATCGAAGTCAGGCTAATCGGTCTGTAGTAGCATGGTTATGATTTGTCCCCTTTCTTGAATATTGGTGTTACGTTAGCACATTTTTAATCTGATGGGACTTTACCAAGTGCTAAAGATTTGTTGAAAAGGATGCACAAGGGTTTACAGATTTGAATTTTTACTTCTCGCAGAATTCTAGGTGAAATTTTGTCAGGTCCCGGTGCTTTATTTATTTTGAACTTATCAATCACTTTACATCACTTTCGGTAATTATGCGTTGATTTAAAACGTTTTGAGACATTTTATGTTCTGGTGGCTGATACAGTGAGCAATCCTCGTCTGTGAAGACGGATGCAAAAAAATTATTAAGGATTGAGGCCATCTCATTTTCATCATCCGTATGTTTACCTTCATCGTCATATAATGGTCCAATGCCGCAGGTAAGCGTTTTCTCCTTATTCGCATAACTATAGAATTCTTTAGGGTTCGATTTGCTTGCCTCGGCAATATACTCTTCAAGATTTTTCTTACTACGCTTTATCAGTGTTTTGGTTTCGCGGCGAATTCTGTCTAGTGTTAATTTATCGTCTTGACTTTTAGTTGATAAATACTTTTTGTACGCACTGCTTTTACGAGAGAGGTTGTTACTAATTTCCATATTCCACCATTTTGGTTTATTTGTTGCCGGACATCTCTCACGATAGGGGACACAGAGATTTACAGCATTGTTTAGCTCCGTGGTGAAGTTTTCCCACGCTTTATCAATATCAATCTCGTTCGAAGTTGTACTCCAGTCTGAGTTTTCTAGTAATGATCGGAGTCTATTGAAATTGGCTTTACGGAAGTTGGGTACTTTTTCTTGCTGATTTTAGATAAACTGGCTTCCATTTTAATTTTGAATGTGATGATACGATGATCGCTAGTGCTGAATATTGGGCCGACATTTACTTCGTTTACAAGATTCTCTGTTGTAGAAAATATTAGGTCAAGGATATTATTTCCTCGAGTAGGGCTGTTTACGCATTGGTGGAAGTCACTTTCCAGTAAGTTACTATACAAGTCTTGTCCTGTATTCGAACTCAAATTCTCACCCCATCTCTTAACCGGTAAGTTAAAGTCTCCCATGATGACTGTCTCGCAGCGTTGGTTAGTTTCTATGATTAAATCGATCGTCATTTTCCAGCAGCTGACTCGGTGGTCTATAAACAAGTCCAATCATTACTTTAGATTCACTACAATTGTTTTTAATTTCAACAAACAATATATCAACATTTGTTACTGCCTCTGCTTTTAACAGTGATGGTTGGAGGGAGTTATGGACATAAAAGATTACTCCACCACATATTCTATTTTCTTTTTCGCAACTGAAAATTGTGTAGCCCGGCAAACATTATTTCGCAATAAAATCTCGATTTGATGTGTCCAACCATGTTTCTGTTACTCCTATCACGTGATAGTTACCTGTCGCTCCGAGAATCTCTAGGTCTTCGAATTTGTTTCTCACGCTGCGAGCATTAACGTAACAGAGATTGATGCCTGTCACTTTTCTTTTTTGCTCTATTACGGAGGTGTTGATGGGGGCTCCGCTGAGGAGTTTTTTCTTCTGATGTCGGTCAGGCTGTTGTTGAGCAGCCTACCTAACCTTGCTGCTCCGGCCACATTCAAGTGAAGACCGTCTGTTTCAAACAGAGTTTTATCGAAGTAGAAATTGTCCCAGAAATTGACGAAGTGTACTTTCTCCTTTTCACAGAGAGATTTTACTTTGTTGTTTGCATTGAATGCTTTGTTGTAGAATCTGTCGTTGTCGAAATGTTTTCCCTTTCTCTTGAATCTGGGAAGGATCCCTGAGATTATAAGGTTTTTCCCAGGAACCTTTTCTTTATATTTCCTGATTATACTCCGGTACTTTTCAATGAGTTCTTCTGATCGCGGAGAGAGGGAGGAACGAGAGGAAGAGGGAAGGTAGAGGGGAAGTAGTGGGTTGAGTGAGGGTGAGGAAGATGATGAGAGAAAAGCGGAGTCAGACGGGGGGAAAAATTAGAGGGAGAGGGCAGGGAGAGAGTAGGGAGACGGGAGGGAGAGGGAAGGGAGAGGGAAGGGAGTAGTGAGTGAGAGAGTAGTGATAGGTGATGGAGAGGGGAGGGTGAGAGAAGAGAGAGAGGGTGATGGGAACGAGAGGGGAGGGAGACGGGAGATAGAGGGGAGGGAGAAGAGAAAAAGAGAATAGAGAGAGGGGAGAGAGAAGGGAGAGAGAGGGGGGAGAGATGGGTAGAGGGGAGGTTGTTGGGGAGTGGATGGGAGAGAGAGGTAGAGGGGAGGTTGTGGAGGAGTGGATTGGAGAGAGAGGAGGAGAGAGGGGTAGATGGAGGATAGAGGGAAGGTAGAGGGAAAGCAGAGTGGAGGA
>NC_134780.1:14985649-14988149 GCF_046742065.1 Oratosquilla oratoria | reverse complement strand
TCCCCCTGTCCTTCTTGTTCCAAACACCATCCTTGCACACTTTAAGACTCCCTCCTTGAACCATCCCCATTCCTCCTCCACACCCATCTCTGCTCCATCCTTTACTCCCTCCCACTCCTCCTTCAGCTTCTTTTCATACTCCTTCTCCTTTTCCTTTTCATTCAAGGAGTTCACTCAAAGAACCTCCCTACCTTTTGTCCCTTTCCTCTTTCTCCATCTATCCTCCACACTCAGCTTACCTTCCACCAAAAAATGATCTGATATTCCCCCATCCTCTCCCCTTAGCACATGTACATCCTTAACTCTTCCTATCATAATCCTATTTACCACTACATAATCCATTAGCGCTTTATCTACCACCCTTCCCTCCACCACCTTCTCCCATGTGTACTTATGCTTGACTTTCTCAATAATAATAATAATAATAATAATTATAATAATAATAATAATAATAATAATAATAATAATAATAATAATAATAATAATAATAATAATAATATAATAATAATAATAATAATAATAATTATAATAATAATAATAATAATAATAATAATAATAATAATAATAATAATAATAATAATAATAATAATAATAATAATAATAATAATAATAATAATAATAATAATAATAATAATAATAATAATAATAATAATAATAATAATAATAATAATAATAATAATAATAATAATAATAATAATAATAATAATAATAATAATATTAATAATAATAATAATAATAATAATAATAATAATAATAATAATAATAATAATAATAATAATAATAATAATAATAATAATAATAATAATAATAATAATAATAATAATAATAACAATAATAATAATAATAATAATAATAATAATAATAATAATAATAATAATAATAATAATAATAATAATAATAATAATAATAATAATAATAATAATAATAATAATAATAATAATAATAATAATAATAATAATAATAAAATAATAATAATAATAATAATAATAATAATAATAATAATAATAATAATAATAATAATAATAATAATAATAATAATAATAATAATAATAATAATAATAATAATAATAATAATAATAATAATAATAATAATAATAATAATAATAATAATAATAATAATAATAATAATAATAATAATAATATAATAATAATAATAATAATAATAATAATAATAATAATAAATAATAATAATAATAATAAAAATAATAATAATAATAATAATAATAATAATAATAATAATAATAATAATAATAATAATAATAATAATAATAATAATAATAATAATAATAATAATAATAATAATAATGATAATAATAATAATAATAATAATAATAATAATAATAATAATAATAATAATAATAATAATAATATAATAATAATAATAATAATAATAATAATAATAATAATAATAATAATAATAATAATAATAATAATAATAATAATAATAATAATAATAATAATAATAATAATAATAATAATAATAATAATAATAATAATAATAATAATAATAATAATAATAATAATAATAATAATAATAATAATAATAATAATAATAATAATAATAATAATAATAATAATAATAATAATAATAATAATAATAATAATAATAATAATAATAATAATAATAATAATAATAATAATACATACATACATACATATACCAAGGCTTTTTCCCCCTTCCAAGGGAGGTAGCCAAAAAGGGAAAGGCATAAAAACACTCCCACCCATTTCATCCCCAAATACACTCCACACCCCTCCCACCCTTCCTCTCATCTGAGCACCTCCTGGATGACGGGTCATCCCTGCACCCCGCCCACCGCCCTGGGTCAGAAGCAGTGTCGCAAGACACAGTACATCCACAGCAAGGCCGCTTCATTTAATCGGCGACCCCCCCTCTCCGTCCCCCTTTGCATATAAGGAGAGGACGGGGAGAAATCTCTTCGGGCTGCGTCAAAATTTACTCACACATACTACACCACCCCCCACCACCCCGCCCATTCCTCCTCATGCAGTCACAACATCATCCATATACAACCATTCTCCACTCACCTCTGTCTTCCGTCCTCTCCCTTCCTTCCTCAACAGACATTCCCCTCTTCCCCAAAGCCCCCTTCACCCCATCCATCCACCTCATCCTAGGACGTCCCCTCATGTTCACTTCCTCCACATCTGCCTTCCATACCTCTTTTACTAGTCTTTCTTCACTCATTCTTTCCATGTGTCCAAACCATCCTAATATTCTTTCATCAACCCTCTCTCCCAAATCCTTTTTCACCCCTGTTCTCCTCCTCACCTCCTCATTTCTCACTCTATCTAGCCTAGTAACCCCCGCCATACTTCTCAGACACCTCATCTCAAACACATTCAAACTCCTTCTCTCTTCTTCTCTTATGTTCCACGTTTCTGCCCCATACAGTGCTGTTGGCACAATCACTCCTTCATACAGTCTCCTCTTCGCATCCATTCCCAAATGTCTATTTCTCATTACACTCTTTAAACC
>NC_134780.1:14975649-14980649 GCF_046742065.1 Oratosquilla oratoria | reverse complement strand
CAACTCTCGTGGGCGGTGAGTTTGGGGTGTATGTGCGTGTAAGGTCACAACATTACCCATTGATCGGTCATACGAGCTCTGAGCTCTCTTTCGGGAGGGAAATAGCTGTCGTTCACGAGTCCAGCACTTGATTCAAAGACCAAAGACCAAAGTGAATACCTACCACACCCCACACACACACACACACACACACACACACACACACACACACACACACACACACACACACACAAACACACACACACACACACTGTGAGGGCGAACGAGGAACTATGTTCTCTCGGCCCTGAAAAGTAATACCAGTTCGGGTGCTACTGGATCTGCTGGGGCTTTAATCAAACATCAAAAGGAATCAATGGATTTAAAAGAGTTAACGAATACAATAAACCATCAAACTGTACAATACAAGGTTGTAGAATGGGAACATCTAATACGAGGTGCTCAACACCTCCGTATCGTAACAACAGTAGCGATGTCCGGGTGCGTATGGACGAACCGTTCCGGCCCAATCGGATGCGGCGTGTCTTGAGAACAGCAAAGGTGAGGAGACCCGACGTCGAGTAGCCTGCGACTGGAGTAATGAAGACTTGGGATTGGCGTGGCAGTGGGTAGTCTTCGCAGGACGTCTTCTGACCAAGTTCTACTCGACGTTGGGGAGGAGGGGTATATATACCCCTGAAACTGCCGACGTGGCCGCTCCGCGCAGGCGCAGTCTTCTCGGGCTTCAAAAGTTCGAAGCCGACTCGCTCGTTGTACTGGCGCGCAAACAAGCCGATTCGCCGAGGTGGGGAGCCAAACGACTATCAGTGCAGCCGCGATGAATTGACTTGTGGCCGGGGGAAGGGGGATGGGCCCTTACACCACCCCCGGGACAAGAATCTACTAGGAGTAGATTAAAACAAAATTAATGGTAACTCAAGAGGATGAAAGGAAAAATAAAACCTAGCCAGGATTTAAGATCTACTTAGGAGGTCAGCACCTAGATTGTCTTTTCCAGCAATGTGGACAACTCTAAATTTATAGGCCTGAAGGGCCAAAGCCCAACGAAGGAGACGGTCATTCTTTCCTTTGAAAGTAGCTAAATACAAGAGAGGTTTGTGATCCACTTCTAACACAAACTCTTTGCCACGGAGATAATAATCAAACCTGGAGATGGAGAAAACGACCGCAAGACATTCACGCTCGATGGTGGAGTATCTCTTCTCACGATCCAGAAGTTTCCTACTGGCATATGCGACGGGATGTGGGCATTCATCGTGATACTGGAGTAAAACAGCCCCCAGACCATAAAGAGAGGCATCGGTCCTAAGGACGAAAGTCAGCTTAGGATCGGGCAACCGCAAGATGGGTTGAGAAGATATGGCAGCTTTCAAATGGCAGAAACGGTCCAAGAGGTCTTCGGTCCAGGGGAGAGGTTCAGGGCTAGTCTTCCGTAGTAGATCAGATAAGGGGCCGGTGTAGTCGGAGGCCTGAGGAATAAACAACTTATAAAAGGAGATCAGACCAAGGAAGGTCCTAAGTAACTTCTTACTGGTTGGTGGAGGAATGTTTGTTATGGCCTCAATCTTGGTATGTTGAGGTTTTAAAGAGGTTCCATCTAAAATAAAGCCAAGGTATTTGATGGAAGAAACTCCAAATCTACACTTCGAAGGCTTGACAGTCAGATGGTGGTCCCGTAGCCGTTCGAAGACGCGATTTAGAGCTTCGAGATGTCGATCCCAGCTTTTGGAAAAAACAAAGACGTTGTCAAAATAAAAGCACACATTTGATAAATTATCTAATACTAGTCTCATCAGGCGGATGTATGTAGCACTTGCCGTTACCAGACCAAAGGGCATTCGGCAGAATTCCATCAAACCTAGATGAGTGGGAAAGGACGTTAGGGCTTTGGCTTTGTCTGAAAGAGGTACTTGGTAATATGCCTTGCAGAGGTCCAGTTCACTAAAGTACCTAGCCCCAGAGAATTTGTACAAATCTTCTTCCATGCTGCAGGTTGGTTCAGCATGGAATACTGTGACAGAGTTTAGTTGGCGATAGTCTATGGCCATCCTATAGGATCCATCAGTTTTTCTTACCATGACGACAGGCGAAGAATGAGGAGAGGAGGATCGTTGGATAATCCCTTGACGGAAGAGGGTTTCAACTTCTTTCTCGAAGACAGGTCTAAGGTGGATTGGCACTGGGTACACTTTGGCTTGTACTCGGTCAGTAGTGGTAAGTTGTATATCATGAGTTATAGTGGATGTACATCCGGGCTCGTCGGAGAAAACATCTTTATACTCACCCATTAGAATCTGAAGTTGGACTAGCTGATCCGGGGCGAGTTGTCCCACTTCAGGTTTATCAGTTGAAGGGGAGAGGATCATGCCGTCAGGTGTCAAAGGCAACTGTGAAAGAAGATCACACGGATCCCCTTCATCGACGATGGATACCTTCTCTTTCCCTGGGGCGGAAAGCTCTTCTATGGCGGAAATCTCATCCATCAGTTCCAATTGCTGCACCTGGGCCCTGCGGTGATATCTTTTTAAAATGTTAGCATGGTAAAGTCTCTGTCCTCGAGGGGTCTCTATTACGTAATTCGCTTCACCACGTCTCTCCAATACGTTGTAGGGTCCATTCCAAGTGACGAGGAGTTTACTTGTATCACTAGGCAGGAGTACTAGAACTTCATCACCTGGTTTAAATTGACGGTTTTGAGACTTCAGATCGAAGTACGCCTTGTACCGGGAACTGCTGATGTCGGCTTGTTGCGCAGCCATTTGAGAACATTCTGCCAGCTTGTCCTGTAGTTCTATTACATATTGGAAACTGGACCTCTCTTCCTCGTGGAGGGTACGGTTTTCCCACAGATCTCTTAAAACTGTGAGTGGGCCTCTAACAGACCGACCGTACAATAACTCGAAGGCTGAAAACCCTGTCCTGTCGCTCGGGAGTTCTCTGAGGGCAAACAAAGTTGGTATTAGATACCTGTGCCATTCACGGGGCTTCTCAGCACACAATTTACGAAGAATAGCCTTCAAGGGGCCATGTAGTCTCTCAATCCTTCCATTTCCACTAGGATGGAAGGGAGTGGTGAAGATAGGTTTCACGCCCAACATTCGGTGGAGTTCCTTCATTAAATTAGACGTGAATTGGGTACCTCTGTCTGAAAGTATTTCCCGGGGAATACCAACTCTCGAGAAAATAGTTAACAAGGCCTCAGCGACCGAAATAGAGTCTATATCTTTTAAGGGAACTGCTTCAGGAAATCCAGTGGCAAAATCTATCAAGGTAAGAATGTACCTGTGTCCATCGGAAGATGCTGGAGAAAGAGGTCCAACCAAGTCTATGGCAACACGGGCGAAATGTTCAGTGACGATGGGCATGGGTTGTAATGGGACTGGTGGTACTCGTCCCTTCGCTGAGAAGCGTTGACATTTGTCACAAGACCGACAGAAGGTTCTGATGTCGGTTCCCATACCAGGCCAGTAAAATTGTTCTGCTACCTTTAATTCAGTCTTCCGGTGAGAGAAGTGTCCAGCTAAAGGGCTCTCATGAGCAATGGAGAGGATAACAGGGCGACAATCACGGGGAACAACCAATGTAGACTTTCCTACCTTATCAGGGCGATTAGAAGTTAAACATTTCCGATAGAGGAGACCGTCCGTCTTGACAAACTGGTAAGTAGACCCGTTCCTCGTTCGGTCTATTTCTCCCGAGGCTGCTTTTGCTCTAGCGGCAGAGAGTGTCTCACACGAGGACTGGAGTAGACTGAAGTTGTCGGGCGTCACCGAGAGAGGTTGTAGGGCAGGCAGAGCTAAGGGGTGAATCAGTTTCATTTTGCCGGCTCGGGTCTGGACTGCACATACCAGGTGCTTGGGAGAGGGTGTAGCAGTTTGTGTCGGGCGTGGAATTGCGGAGTCATCAGCTGGAGAGGAACATTCAGATATATTAGGATCTTTAACGCCTGGAACGTTACCAATTAAGACACTAGCAAATTTGATGGGTGCTCTGACGACGTCGGTCCATCCCTCGTAATAAGGACATCGAAGGTAACAAGAAACCAGAGGAAAGGCATCTACTCGGCCCAAGTAGTCGGCAACATAGACTTTCTTGCAACTCGGGACATCTATATCTGGTAGCATCTCATCTGATACGACTACGCAGGAACAGCCGGTGTCCCGGATTATAGTAGACACCCAGGCCCCATTGATGGTACCAGAGGCCTGGAAGTGAGGGACTGTTCTATCAGACAGGCAAAACCCTACCTTATATGGCTGCGTAGTTGACGTGCCTTCTTTGAAAGTGCGGGGATTCCTAGGGCAACGAGGCCGAATGTGTCCAATTTCTCCACAACCGTGACATGTCAAAGGTGGAGGGTCCTTTCGGCCGCTAGACGGATTCGGGGTCACCGTGGTTACCTTAGGCGGCTTAGGTGGTCGAGAGAACTTCTTTGCATTTGGAATCGAGGTTCGAGGAAGATTAGGGTGGGCTGACGTCCAATCGTCAGCCAAACGAATGGCCTCGGTTAACGTAGAGGGTCGTCGTTCCTTGATGAAAGCACGCAAGTCTGGATGGAGGGAAGACAAAAACTGGTCAAGTATCATAAAGTCTTTCAAATCATTGAAAGTATTCCCTACCTCTGAGGAATCTAACCACGCCTGGAATAGTCTGGTTAGTTGAAATGAGAACTGAAGAAAAGTTTCTCCTGGAGAAATCTTGGCATTCCGAAAGTCTACGCGGTAACCATCAGGAGTCTTGTTAAAACCTGACAATAAAGCTTTCTTCAGTAGCTCATAGTTCTTAGTTATCTCTGGGGAGAGAGATATGTACATATCAGCTGCCTTTCCCGTAAGTAAGGTACCCAGTCTCACGGCATAGCTGTCTGAACTCAGCTTAAGTAGTTCTGCAATTCTCTCAAAACGGTTAAGGTAAGAGGCAATATCTTCCCCCTCTTGTAATAGAGGGAGCTGGGGACGACTTACCGAATCATGTGGAGTCGCGGTAGGTTGCTTTGTCGC
>NC_134780.1:14970649-14973149 GCF_046742065.1 Oratosquilla oratoria | reverse complement strand
ATATATATATATAGACATTGCGAAAGAGAGGAATGTCTGTTGAGGAAGGACGGGAGAGAACAGAAGATGGGGATAAATGGAGAATGGCTGTGTACAGATGATGCTGTGATGCATGAGGGTGGGTGGGTGGTGGATGGAGGGTGAGGGAGTATGTGTGAAAAATAAATTGATACAGCCCGAAGTGATTTTTCCCCGTCTTCTCTATTTCTGCATGATGGGACGGAGAGGGAGGGTCGCCGATTTATTGAAGCGGCCTTGCTGTTGGTGTGCTGTGTCTTGTGACACTGCTTCTGACCCAGGGTAGTGGGTGAGATGCAGGGATGACGCGTCATCCAGGAGGAACCAAGATAAGAGGGAAGGAAGGTGGATGGAATGGGTTGAAGTGTTTTTTTTTCCTTTGTTTTTTGGCTACCTTACTTGTAAGAAAAAATGGTATATGTATGTATGTATGCATTTGAAGAATATTTGCCTCCATGTTAATTTTTTATGTTATCTTAATTTGGTTATGTAAAAGCCTCCCACACCCAAAATCATTTTATTTTTGCTTTACACAGGAAGTGAGGTCCTGAGGGGGTGTCAGCAGTAGAATCAGTAGCAACTGCCTGAAGACAATTTTGCTAGCTGTAGTTTTGAATGTGTGCTTGTTAGACAAAGAAACATTTAGTTTACATCTTTACTGTTCTGTAAGTATTATGGAATAAGTTTTCTTATTATGTAACGTTTTCAAATATATGTGTAAAATGGATGTATAATGCATACTTACATATTTACATATTTAAATTGTTTTAAATACTCTTTGGGGCAGCTAGTGTATTCTCCATTCTCATTTTTCATTGCATGTATTCTGCTTTCAGATTGAAAAATGTCTTTTAAAAGTAAACGATCCAAATCAGCAGTGGAATCAGCTGGAAAGAAATGGACAAGGATTTTGACAAGAACTACTAAACGCCGTCCAAGGACACCAGAATGAAAGAGGATATAAATGAGATCATGTGCAAAATACCTTTGAACAGGGACATTGTTGCTAGATTTTGGGGGTTTTACGATGAGCTCAAAGGCGAGCGGACCGAATAAGGAAGATATTTCAAGAATTGCCGAATCTTTGGGAGAAACTTAGCTTTCCTTTTCTTTCTAAGCAGCAAGTTTCAGCAAAGGTTGACAAGATTGAAAGTGTTTGAAAAATATGGAGATCGGCAAAATGAAGAATTTGAAAGAAATCTCACTCATCTTTTCGATGTTACAAAACCGAGTGGAAACTGGCTTAGCAGTGAAGACAGAGAACTTTACAGAAAACAAATAGAATCAGGAAGCCGAGTGGGATACACGACTAAGAAAGTGGCTTCTGTATCAACGAGCCACCCTTCGAAACGGCTTAGGAATTCATCAGAACCGTCAACAGCTCAAGTGCAAAAGTTGAGTAGTAGTAGTGAAAAGAAAATAACAGCACTGGTTCTGATGTTGCAGAAGAGTTTCCTCTCATGAAATAAAAGTATCACGCAACAAAATCTGCTGTCAAGCTGGTATCAAAAGTGTCCTTGTCAACAAGGAAAGCATCAAATGTTCATCAAAACTTGCTGAAGAAGGAACAGATGTCCCCACACCATCACAAACGGGAATTTGGCGTCGAGTGATCAAGGATGCAGAAAGAGTCAAGATCTGGCTGAAAGGAATTATCGGTGAAGAGGAAGTAGTCTATGTAAAGAATTCTGCAAGAACTCTTCATCTCTGTATTTTGGCTTGTGAAAGCAGATCAGGTGAGGATCTTTATCCTACTGCAAGCCCAGCTAGACGAATACAATGCACGGAGGGATGTCAAAATGATTATTTCCGACACAATAGCCGTCAATACAGGCCGCCAAAGTGTCGTTGCTGTTAGACTTCTGAGACAGTTCGGACAAAAGGGACTAGAAGAGCCTCAGTTTATTGGACGCCAACATTATATTCTTGACTTGGTTCTACGGCATGTGATGGATTACTTTTTCTCAACAAAATCACGGTCACCCATTATCATTGCTGATATTTTTTGTAGGCTATGAGGACTTGCAAAAAACCTATTCTGGTATAGAAATGATGTCAACACGAGGAAACCCTGGATGCAGAGATGACTTTAGGTTTCTTTTTGAACTCTGTGAAGCATATAAGTACAGGTTGACATTAAAAAATCCGGCAACCATAAATCCGGAACCTTCAGAAATCCGGGACAGATTTCGGGAGCGTATTTTGATTTTCATATTTCCCGCGTTGGTGCGCCACTGTTTTCTGGAGCTGCCGCTTCCACCTACTAACAAGTAATCCTGCTCATTTTTCTCATTATTCTCCTCATTATAGCATTTATTTGTTGTATAGCCCCAATATGGAATCAACAAAGAAGAAAGGTGGCATAAAACGCAAACATCATGCTTTATCGATCGCAGAGAAAGTGGAAATATAAAAAAAAATTAGTAATAATGTGTCTGTGCGAACCATTTGTGAAACTTACGACATTATGTGTAAAAAGCCC
>NC_134780.1:14960649-14965649 GCF_046742065.1 Oratosquilla oratoria | reverse complement strand
AGCTGGGAAGGGAGATATGGGTTTTTGTAAGTACATATGGGCCTGGTAGTGAGAAGAGTGTAGAGGAAAGGGAGACTTTTTGGATTGACTTAAATAAGTGCATGGAGGGACTAGGGAGAAATGTCAATGTAGTGGTGTTGGGAGACCTTAGTGCTAGGGTAAGAAATGAACCAACAGACGTAGTGATTGGGAAATATGGAGTTACAGGAAAAAATCGTAGTGGAGAGTTGATGGTGATGTGTCTAGATAGTTGATGATAGCAAATACAGTGTTCAAGAAGAAAGTCAAGCATAAGTACACATGGGAGAGGGTAGTGGATGGAAAGGTGGTAGACAGAGCGTTAATGGACTATATAGTGGTAACCAGGAGTATAGTAGGAAGAGTTAAGAATATACATGTTGTAAGGAGAGAGATTGGGGGAATATCGGAGGAGATCATCTAAGGGAATATCAGAAGAGAATATCTAAGGAGAGAGATTGGGGGAATATCTCTCTCTCTCTCTCTCTCTCTCTCTCCCTCTCTCTCTCTCTCTCTCTCTCTCTCTCTCTCTCTCTCTCTCTCTCTCTCTATATATATATATATATATATGTGTATGTATATATATATGTATGTATATATATATGTATGTATATATATATATATATATATATATATATATATATATATATGTGTGTGTGTGTGTGTGTGTGTGTGTGTGTGTGCGTGTGTGTGTGTGTGTGTGTGTGTGTGTGCGTGTGTGTGTGTGTGTGTGTGTGTGTGTGTGTGTGTGTGTGTGTGTGTGTGTGTGTGTGTGTGTGTGTGTGTGTGTGTGTGTATTGTGGAACGTAAGTTGAGAGTGGAGAATAGGTGGAAGAGGAGTAGAGCAGAAGGTAGGGAGGTACTTAGAGTAAACTGCTTAAATGAGAAAGAAAATGAGAAGGAGTATAAGAAGTAGCTGAGAGAAGAGTGTGGGAGGTAGTGAAGGATAGATGAAGATGGTTCAAGGAGGGAGTCATAAGGTGTGCAAAGATGATGCGTGAAACAAGAAGGACGGGAGAAAATAGAAGGAAGGGTAGTGAGTGGTGGAATGAGGAAGCAAAGAAGGGTGTAGAAGAGAAGAAGCAGGCTTTTATAGATTGGTTACAAATTAGGACGAAGGAATTATATAAGAATTACAAAGTAAAGAGAAGAGAAGTAAAGTATAAGATAAAGGAGTCAAAGAGGTGAGTAGATGTAAAATGGGGTAAGAGTATGACAGATATGTTTTAAAGTAATAAAAAAATGTATTGGAAAGAAATTAAGAGAGGAAGAGGAGGCGAATCAAGTAGAGAAGAAAGTAAAAGGTGAAGATGGAGAAATGATAATGGAAAAGAAGTAGTGAAAGGAAGGTGGGCAAAGTATTTTAGAGAGTTGCTAAATGTGAAGGAGGGTAGGGAGGGAAAGGTAGTTGCAGTGGGAAATGCTAAGAAAATGAGAGTGATGAGTGAGGAAAATGGAGTAGAAATAAAGAAAGATGAAGTGAAAGCAGCTGTTAAGGTGATGAGAGCAGGTAAGGCACCTGGGTTGGATGTATGCCATGCAGAATGTTTGAAAAAAGGAGGTACAGTTATGGTGAGGTTGTTTAATGTTTAAGAGAGGGTAGAGTGCCAGAAGACTGGAAGAGATCCTGTATAGTTTCACTTTACAAGGGAAAAGGGGACAAGTGTGAGTGTAGTAGTTTCAGAGGGATCACCTTGTTAAGTGTAGTTGGGAGGGCTTATGGGAGGGTCTTGACTGAGCGGATTAGGAGAGGAAGAGAGGGAGTAATTGGTGAGGAACAGTGTGGGTTAAGACAGGTGGGGTTGTGTAGATCAAATTTTTGTGAGAAGGGAAGGATGTATTTTGAGCTTTTATGGATCTGGAAAAGGCTTATGACAGGGTAGACAGGAAGGCACTGTGGTTGGTATTGCAGATGTATGGGATAGGAGGAAAGCTGTTAAGAGCAATCAAGAGTTTTTACGAGAGTAGTAGAGCTTGTATTAGGATTGGAAATGGAGAGAATGAGTGGATTGAGGCAAAGGTGGGATTTCGTCAGGGTTGTGTTATGTCGCCCTAGCTGTTCAATTTATTTATGGATGGAGTGGTGCGAGAGGTGAATTGCAAGGGTAGTGGGTCAGGAAATAGAGACGGTGAAAGAAATTGGAGAAAAGTGGGAGATAAGCCAGTTGTTGTTTGTTGACGACACTGCGCTTATAGCAGGATCAGAGGAGGGATTGAGGAAGTTAGTGACAGAGTTTGTGAAGGTGTGCAAAAGAAGGAAGTTAAAGATAAATGTAGTTAAAAGTAAGGTGATGAGATGTACAAGTGGCAGCAGATTGGAAGTGAGTATTAAGGGAGAAAGACTGGAGGAAGTGGATAGTTTTAGATACTTGGGTGCGAATGAGGCAGGATAGAGAGGAGTAAGGATGGAGGTAGAATGTAGACTGAGAGAAGCGAGTAAATGCCTTGGGAGATTAAAAAATGTAATGAGAAATATATATTTGGGAATGGAGCTAAGAGGTTATATGAAGGAGTGATTATGCCGACAGCACTGTATGGGGCAGAGACATGAAACATAAAAGAGGAAAAGAGAAGTAGTTTGAATGTGTTTGACACGAGGTGTCTGAGAAGTATGATGGGGGTTACTAGGCTAGATAAAGTGAGAAATGAGGAGATGAGGGTCTGGGTCGGTAAGAGACCTTTCATGCCACCGGTTTTTTCAACTGGAAGGGGAGCAAAGTAAGGGGGGAGGGGATGGAGATCACTTGCATCCCCCACCCCGATCTAAGCTGTGTTCGGGATAGTAACATTTTCCAATTTACAAATATATCCGTAATTGTATAATTTGACCGAAAACCAATCTGAGAAGGACAGGAAGCACACATATCTTGTCTGTATCAATCAATAGCTCCCGTGGGCTTCTCTGATAGAATGTCCGTTGCCTTATGGTAGCCAGCAACGGTTCTTATGCCTTTACACTCTCTCATTCTCTCTCTCTCGTTCCCTCGATTTTTCTATGCTGTTCTGTTTAAGTATGGAGGTATTTCTATGCCAATGATAAGTTCGTCAGTTACTCCCGAACAGTAAAATGGAAAACATAGCACAGTTCAATATATATGTACATACACACACACACACACACACACACACACACACACACACACACACACACACACACACACACACACACACACACACACACACACACACACACACACACACACACACACACACACACACACACACACACACACACACATATATATATATATATATATATGTATATATATATGTATATATATATATATATATATATATATATATATATATATATATATATATATATTAAGTAATGTCGTAGCACATTGATAAAATAAACTTTTTATCCCACAGTCGGAGAAAAGAAGACACTAATGTCGAACGTTCTGTATATTTCGATCACTAACTGTGACCCTCCTCAGCAGAATGAATACATAGTGGAAGGCATATGCTTATATACAAAAATGTGAGGTGAGAAAAGGAACAAGCTCAGGTTACGTGACCGATGCTCCGCAGGTCGCGTGGGGTTTTGTGACCTTGGAGTACATGAGGTAGCACATGGCTGACTGCTGAGGTAGTGATGCAGTCAGGTGACCACTGGCCATTTGATATATTAAAATTAGGTAACAATTTTATTAGGGAAGACTCAATTATTTTCCTTTTGAAGCTACATGTTGATCTATAGATTATTTCAGCATCTTCCCAATTCATGCGGTGATCTTTATTGGCAATGTGCTGAAATACCGCGGAATTTAATTGACCATATCTAACAGAATTTTTATGTTCTTTAATTCTGGTTGCCAAATCTCTTCCAGTTTGTCCCCAATAGACAGAATCACAATCTAAGCATGGCAACTTATATACACCTGGGTTAATGTCACTTGATGGTCTACGGTGTTCATTAACTATTTTCCTAAACAGTGTATTAGGATAATTGAAGATGACATTGATGTTTTCTTTAGGTAATGATTGGGACATTTCATTTATGGAATCATTATAGGGTAATTTTATACATTTATTATCCCATTTGTGTTTGTTAGTAGAGTGGGGAGTAGATTTGTGGAAACTTATTTTAGCCTTGCTAAGGGTTTTTTGCAAAAACCAAAAAACTCTACTAACAAAAATCAAAAAATTCTACTAACAAACACAAATGGGATAATAAATGTATAAAATTACCGCCAGGCTATTTTATTCAGCTGAGGGGAAATCTTCCCCCCGCAGCCAAGGGATAATCAAAAGACTTGTGAATGAACTATAAATGTCGATACTATGGTGGAGGTCGTCAGACTTCCACACGGTCGTATTGGGTGATAAACACTAATTGTTTGCAGTAGCTTCACAAATAAAATGCCGATTATTTGTCTCCCTCTGTGTAGCCGGCAAAAGCTTAAGCTTTAATACCAATAAGACATTTTCAAACCCTTTAGCCTCTCATCCGACTTGTGTGCTTATTCTGTTTGCCACCAGGTGATTTTATTCAGCTGAAGGAAAGTCTATGAACGCTGAAATTTCAAACCCGATGACCGACATATGAGAGACTAATATAAATACAACTAAACTGCTTTTACTATACATTTCCATACAACACTGGTCAATAATTTTTCTTAACTGATTGCCTCGGAGATGAAATGGGCTACTTAGTATGAACTCTAGTGTGCTGAAGTAGAATGTTAAGGGTAATATTGATTAGTGAATATTTTTTCCAAGATATCTAAGTTCTTATCATTTACTTTCTATGTACTTGATGTCCAAGTTAGATCTTTGATAAGTAATTGTTAATTTGGGCCTTTTCATATGTTTAGAGACATTTTATATGGATTTATTCCAAGCTGCTTAAAGCAGGGAGATTAATATTTTTTTTCTCTCTTTCGTGTCAATTGAAAGTGGTTCTGGAGCAAGGTTCTGGGGCGAGGTTCTGGGACACGGTTCTGGGACACAGTTCTGGGGCAAGGGTTTGGGGCAAG
>NC_134780.1:14935649-14955649 GCF_046742065.1 Oratosquilla oratoria | reverse complement strand
GATATATCTTCTAGGGATGGTCCTGTTGTTTCTTCAGGCCGATAGCCACCTCTACGCACCTCCACCAGGATGCCCAAGACTATAGTCGTGGGGGTTGTGAAAAGAGTCCCCTTCGACGAAGATGCAGAAATACTCTTCAAAGTTGATCTAAAGGCCCAAGACCTACCCATCGACTCCGTCCAACGACTTACGTACAGAGATGGCGCTCCCACTGGCCACCCTCCCTTCTACCGTCAAGCTCGGATACAACCTACACCAAGTTGTCCCTGTCAGTAGATGCACAAAATGTCAATTATTAGGACACTCAACAAGGAGTGTCGAGGCAGGACCACCCCGCTGTGCTCGATGCGGTAAGGGCCACTCCACACAAGACTGTCAGGAAAAACAATTATTTTGTGTAAACTGCTCGGGCAACCATCCCGCGGCATACCATAGATACCCAGAGGTTGCTATAGGGAAAATAGCACATGAAGTTAAAAACCAGAACTATGTCACTTTTACAGAAACCCTGGTCATTACTAGTGTAAGAGGCCGGTAGATTGAGGTAGACAAGTAGGTAGATAGAGGGGTAGGTGGAGAGTAATTTTATGACTTGGATGTTTTGAAACAATGGCCGAGAGGAAGTTGCAGAGTTGCATATTCTCACTCACCGTCCAATATTTGTAAACACCAGCTAGGGTATCGATATTGGCACTGATGTGACGAAGTTAAAACACTAAGCCACTTTTCGCTTAGTGACAGAAGTGCTTGCGTAAGGAGTATTGCTTGAGACAGTATAACAGCCTTTCTGATTGGAGAAAAGGGTAGAGTAGAGAAATTATTGGTGCACGGAGGTAAAGTCACACCCTTAAAGGGTGGCACTTATTTGTAACGTTCAAAGTAATTGGATGAATTAAATAGTGACGTCGAAGCAGACTTGGCTTGGTGGGTGTACAAGGATCCCACGTGGGAGTCCTATGGTGTACTTACTCAACTAAGTTGTAGAAATGTAATTTTATTCGGAAGAAAAGAGAAAGAAAAATACGTTTAATTCACCTTCGTAATGATTAATGGATTTTGACTAAAGCCTACATTAAGGAAGAGGCATAGGACTTACAGATGAATAATGTACTAATATAAAGTGAAGAAAATTGTGACTGTGGACTTACTGAAAGTGTTAGTAGCGGCGGAACTAACACCAGGGAACCCTGGACGGCCGGCCTGAGAGAGGAATGGGCAAAGAACAGGGATTTCGGATTAGCACCCAAGACCCCTAAAAACCCACCCAAAGGAGAAGACTCAAGCCTGTCTAACACAACCTCATCCTTACCGGAGGCCCCGTCCCTAAGCACTAGACAAACCTTCCCAGATGCTGTAAAAAACGATCTATCGCAGAGACCACTGCACCAGGACAAACCCCTTCAACCATGGCCTCTGGGCCTAATGGGAATGAAAAGAAAATTCGGAAACGCAAGACCGGGCTAAGACGGTCCACCCCATCTCCTGTCACCACCCCAGAGGACTCCCAACCAGGGGCACATAGCCTCCCACCATCCGGGATGGCCAAGGCCAAAGACCTTGGCGCAGCTTGGAGGAAGTTCAAGAATCTGAAAAGGCGCTACAATCCTCCTGACAGAAATCTCGTCACCCAGGACGGAAAAGTCCTAATCACACACAAAGAGAAGGCTGAAAAATTACTTCAACATTTCAGTAAAGCCAGCAACACACTCAACTTACCGGAAGAACAACAGTGATCACGTCAGGAGGAAGAAAGTCATGTGGGCCTCTCTCCACCTAAAGTAACGGACTGCCATCTCACCCTGTTCAAATTTTGATGGGCCTTAAGGGCTAACAAAGGTATTACAGCATCACCTGGAGTTGATAAGATAACATATCCCCTTCTGAGGCACCTCCCTCCTGCCCTTCAAGAGAGTCTACTGACCATATTCAATAAATGTTGGACGGAGGGATTCGCTCCAGAGGCCTGGAAAGTAGCCACCGTTATTCCGATTCCTAAACCCCCCCCCCCCCAAAAAAAAAAAAAAAAAAAAAAAAACATCAATACCAACCATAGACCCATCTCCCTTACCTCTCACATCGGGAGAGTATACGAAAGGATCGTCCTATACCATTTCACCCCCTTTTCGGAAACTAAAAATGCCCTCCCGAAGCACATAATATACGAGTCTCCCGGAAAAAATGTAGTCATTGCTGCTTATGCGGATGATATCGCGCTGTGTAGATGACCAGGACACAGGTGCCCGAAGAAGGACTCTGCCCAGCATAAAACGGAAGTTTGTCTATTTCAAAGCCAAGTGGACCACGTCATCTCTCATCTACAGAGACTCATACTATCAGCGGCAAAACGGTGTACATGCCTATGCATCGTATTGGCTACAGTGGATGTTCCTACCCAGACTGGAAGGATCAGTAAGGTACCTTGGTGTTTTCTTCCAGAGAGACGGCCGCTGGACAAAGCAGATACAACAGGCCATTAACAATATCAAGCGCTCCCTCAAACTTATTCGAGTCCTTCGACATGAATCATGGGGCCAGCAAAGAGAGACGCTCATACACCTGACGCAGAGTCTCCTCCGCACCTGCCTTCTTTTCGGAGTGCAAGCTTTCCATGATCTGTCATGGTCAGCGGTCCTCCTCATGGCCTCAGTGAAATGACAGGCTCTGAGGTTGAAATTAGGTTTACCGCAGCCTGTCCCGCAAGAACAAGTATACAACGAAGCGGGAGTCCCATTCCTATGTCATCATTTGAAGAGGGACACGTGTAGGTATTTATTTAGTTCTGCAAGAGTTTTCAATTCAACGGACATAGAACTGGAAGATGGATGGATCCCAGCCTCTTTCACAGCACCCATCCATGGCCTGCCCAGCTCCGTGAGGGACCTCTGTTTCAGAGCCGGACTTCAGTTCTGTGACCAATGATTGATCGCCAAATGCCAAACAGCACCCCCTCCCCCCGGCTCTTAATCCACCAGAAGTTCAACTTGACATCCCTGGGTTAAGGCGTGCCGAGAGCTGCTTACTCTCAAATACCCAGGAGATGGATCAGTACTTAAAGATGGTAGCACAGGAGCAGGCATCTTCCATGATGCCATACAGGAGTCCCTCTCATTGAAGCTTTCCCCCACCACAATCCTTATGGCTGAACTTATCGCCATCAGAGAAGCCTTGAAGAAAATCATCGCCCATCCCCATCCGCCATCGTGTGTCCCAGTCCTATCAGACTCTAGATCCAGTCTAATAGTTATTCAAAGAGTCCACTGCACCTCGCGCCTAAACATCCTCAACGACATCCTTTACTTCTCGGCTGAGGCTGCCAGGCTAGGAATCCGCCTCCATTACCAATGAGTTCCATCTCACATGGGACTTGACAGTAACGAGATGGTGGACAGCGCAGCCAAACAGGGTGCTATGGCACCGAAGAAAGCTCAATCCCCGTCCAGCTCACAATTGTGTTATGTTTGCATCGATATCTTTTCTTGTATTATTATCATTATACCCCAGCAAACGTTTAGAGCATCACCTGGATTAAATGAGACTCTAGTTCCTCGTATGATATGTATTCCTTGATAGGCCAAAAAAACATAGTTCCTCGTCTTGCTTTTATAATTAGTCAAAATACTTATCAAGAGAATGCCACCATAGCAAAGGAGATTAAGATTATTTTCGCTAATCCTGTAATTAACTAGGTTGGTGATAGGCGGTTCTAGTCAAGTGGATGAAACACATAGAGACGATGATCATTCCATCCGTATCGGGTGCCACTTTTCTATTTACCTTGACTGCCCCTAAGTGATTTTATTCACCTCATGCGCACAACGTCTGTGGCAAGGGATTTCAGGCTCCCTATATCAACCTTCCCGTCAGTCCCACGGTTTTTGGGTTTAATTTAATAATTCTGTTCTGGGTAACGACAAACAAATCTTTTCAGTTCATGGGTCGATATCAAGCTTCGCTCCCCAAGATGAGTCACTCTCACGATCCAGATTTATTTGTGGTTTTCGTGGTTGTAATTCTAATTAAGTTTAACGTTGCGAACTCCCCTGTCAGAGGGTTAAGGCAGGGCCCCTTGCAGAGGACTTTATAGGAATTTAATGAACCATGCCCTTGGTCCAACTCGCAGACGGAAGTAGCGAATATCCCTGTTGTAGTTCCAAAGTGTAAAAACTGTTCCCACAAACTCTACATCATTTTGTTGATTTTAAGGAATCTATTCTGGCAAGTGCCGGGCGATTTAATTATGATACACGTGACTTGGTTCCGGTGACGTCACTAGCCGTGACATTACAAGGTCAGAACTTGCGTCACGACTTAAGCTCCATGGTTCAGACACACGTGTGTAGCGTTGTACGGATCCACTTCAACGCTGTGAGGCACTCATGTATTTTTTCTTCTAGATAATACCATACGATTCTATTCATCTTGGAAAGCGAACTCGGGGGTGGGGTGCTATCGATCAACCCAGCCCCAGTTTTGGAACCAGGTCCGCATCTTGGCTGATTGAAATAGCGTGACGTCATCAGGGGCAATAATCGTGCGCTACCATATTGAAGGGATTAGTACATCAACTGAGCCTCAGGGCACAGGTCCGGCAGAGTCCTCATGTGTGTGACACTTACTCTCCTTCTTCTCACTCTCTACCTCTCCCGTTCTCCGTCTATAACTCCCTCGCTTTTTCATTCTTTCACTCTCCCTCTCTCGCTCCCTTGCGCCCTCGCTCTCTCGCTCCCTTGCTTTGTCGCTACCTCTCTCGCTCTCCATCTCTCGCTATCTCTCATTTTTTCGCTTTCCCTCTCTAGATCTCGCTCTCCCCTCCCCCCCCCTCTCTCTCTCTCTCTCTCTCTCTCTCTCTCTCTCTCTCTCTCTCTCTCTCTCTCCCTGTCTCTCCCTCCCTCACTCCCTCCCTGTCTCTCCCTTCATCTCTCTCTCTCTCTCTCTCTCTCTCTCTCTCTCTCTCTCTCTCTCTCTCTCTCTCTCTCTCTCTCTCTCTCTCTCTTTCCCTGTCTCTCCCTCCCTCCCTCTCTCCCCCTTCATATCTCTCTCTCTCTCTCTCTCTCTCTCTCTCTCTCTCTCTCTCTTTCTCTGTCTCTCTCTCCTTCCCTGTCTCTCTCTCCCCTCCTATCACTCTTTCCCTCTCCTTGTCCCTCTTCCTCCTCCCACTTTTATCACCAACCTTTCTCTTTCTCTCCCTCTCTCTCTCCTCTCCTCTACTTTCTTCTCCTCATTCTCCTCATCTCCTGTCCTCCTCTCTTCCTCTCCTCTCCTCCTTTCCATCTTTACTTCTCTACTTCTCTCCTTTTCTTCTTCTCTCTCTCCTATTTCTCTCTCTCTCTCTCTCTCTCACTCTCTCTCTCTCTATATATATATATATATGTATATACACACACACACACACACACACACACACACACACACACACACACACACACACACACACACACACACACACACACACACACACACACACACACACACACACACACACACACACACACACAAATATATATATATATATATACATATATATATATATATATATATATATATATATATATATATATATATATCCGTATTCAAAAGTGCCACTGCCTGGTATTCGTCTACGTGTGCAGATGATGTGCACCTGATATGCTTGACACTCACGTGAGGCCTTGCAAAGAGAGAAAGGACAAAACTGAAAGAGAGCATAGAGGCAGACAATGTGAAGGAGCAAAGAAATGACAAGAAAATGGGACGCTTTTTCTGACAACGTCAAAGGCGGGCACTTACTTAAAAAAAAAAAAAAAAAGGATCTGTCAGAATATAGGAATGTAGAAGAAATAGAAGACAGCGGGGACTACTAAGCCTTTAGCATGGTAGCGTTATATGTGGTTCCAAATCTTCATAAGATACAATGTTAATTGAAGAAAGCTCAGGTATTTTGTGCATGAAAGTGAAGAGGATGAAAATAGAATTATTTCGTGATTTTAAATAAATGCCAAGCACGAAAATGAGACAGATGGGCAATTTTAGAGAACCCGTGATGCCTTGAGATAAAAAAAGCGAAAAGAATAATAGGAGATTAAATCGAGAGTGGAAAGAGAAATAAGAAAGCGCCTGCAACATACCTTATTCATAATATCATAAGAATGAAGGAGAATCCAAGAGACCATATGGCCTACACTAAGCAGTTCCATGTCCCTTACCACCTATCATCTTTATCCATACAATTATCTAATCTTCTCTAAAAGCACTAATTGTTTCAGCGCTCACTACATGATTACTAAGTCTATTCTATTCGTTGACCACTCTATTGGTAAACCAGTTCTTGTCCATTTCCTTCTTAAATCTAGAATGAAATCACTTACTTCTCCACCTTGATGCTTTCGTTTATGACGATGTAGGAAGCCATAACGCGAAAGAAATAACTAAAAGTAATCAGAGAAACAAGAAGAAACTAGTGGAAACTAGAGAAACAAGAGGAAAAAACATTAACTGTAACAGTTTTCGGAATAATAAACAAGGATTAACTAAATAGAAACAAAGACTTCAACCAACAACATGACATTTTCTTAGGAAAGTAGAGCAGAGGAACAAATCCCATACACAAAAAGTCAGATGCTCATCGGAAAACAAATGGTTAATTCAGTGATACGTGTGGAGGCATTTTTTTCTGAATATATAGAATCTAAGAGACACCAGATTAATCAAGAATACCAGAGATCCTCACATGGTGATATTATTAGTAATTCTGTCATGGAAATCTCTGGCCAACCCTGTTCTTTCATAATCAACCAAGAATTCTTTCAGATATTTTCCATCAGATTTGCTATTAGGTTGGCACGCCGGTATACACTGAATAAATTAACAAACAAACAAATAAAGAAATGAATAAATTAATAAATGAATATGTATATGTATATATATATATATATATATATATATATATATATACATATATATATATATATATATATATATATATATATATACTATAATAAAGTAGTAGCTTCTGTCTGTTTGTTTGTTTGTTTGTTTGTTTGTTTGTTCACGAACTCCTCCTAGGGTTTTGGAGATAGACCCCCCATAACCATATATATTCTGATACCCTATCACTCCAGGTAATTGGATAACTATATTTCATAAAAAAAAAAAATATATATATATATATATATATATATATATATATATATGTATAATTTTGCCTAGGGTTAAGGTTAAAGGGTGGGGTAACACGCCACTACTGTAGTGTCCCCTTAACACGATTAGCATTTTGTGACAAAAATTACTATGATTAAACAAACCATTGTATGTGTTCATAAGTATTATTTATATTTGTGAAATTAATGTTGCCACAAACTATGAGAGCCTTGTAAGGAGAAAACATGTAAATGTAAAATGATTGTATAATTTTACCTTTTCTCACCTTTCTCACCCTCCTCCTGCTAGACCTGATAGGTCTGTCAATTGCCACGTCTCGTTAGCTCTCTCCATTGTTGACGTTCCTCGTATTTCCTATCCCTCTCAACCTCCCCCAGTGAAGTTCCCCTCATGTGCAGAGCCTGCTGGATATTTGTTCTCCATCTCATTCTTGGGCGTCTCACAGGTCTTCTTCCTTCTGGTTTCCATAAGTGGTACTTCTTTGGATATCTTTGCTCTTCCATACGCATAACATGTCCGTACCATCTCAGCTGTCCTCTCTCCACATAGTCCAGTACATTCTCAACCCCTAATGCTTCTCTTATAACTTGATTCCTTATTCGGTCCACCCTTGTACATCTGTAGATAACCCTTAGTGCTCTCATTTCTGCGGCCTGTATTTTACTCCTTGTCCTACTGGTTAATTTCCAGGTCTCACATCCGTAATTTTACCAAATATAGGTTATTTTTATTTTACTTTTTCGCGGGAAGTAACATACTCGAGTTCAAAGATAATAAAAGATTGGTTCAATTCTTCTCTTACGGCCGAATATATTTTATTTCCAAAGGGCGTTTCCCCCCTCAAATTGATTTTTTTCTTACTTTCTTAACATTTTATTTGTGTTACCTTTTCCATTGATTTATATTGATACGTGTAACTTTTCTCTTATATTTTACCAAATATAGGTTATTTATATTTTACTTTTTCGCAGGCAGTAACATACTCGAGTTCAAAGATAATAAAAGGTTGGTTCAATTCTTCTCTTACGGCCGAATATATTTTATTTCCAAAGGGCGTTTCCCCCCTCAAATTGATTTTTTTCTTACTTTCTTAACATTTTATTTGTGTTAGCTTTTCCATTGAGTTATATTGATACGTGTAACTTTTCTCCACAAATCCTATCAAAATTAAAATGATCATCATTTGCCCGCAGCAACGCGCGGGCAATTTGGCTAGTATATATATATATATATATATATATATATATATATATATATATATGTTTATATATATACTGTATATATATATATAAGTAAATCAATTAATCAATATAAATAGATAAATAGATAAATAAATACACAAATAAGTACATGAATAAACAAGTAAATACACAAATAACTACATATATAAATAAACAAATAAATAAGCAAACAAACAAACAAATAAACAAATAGACAAACAAATAGACAAGCAAATAGACAAACAAATACGCAAATAGATAGACAAACAGACAAACAAATAGAAAACAAATAGACAAATAAATGGACAAACAAGTAGACAAACCAATAGACAAACAAATAGACAAACAAATAGACAAACAAATAGACAAACAAATAGACAGACAAATAAAGAGACAAATAAAGAGAGATATGAATCGACAAATAAATTGACAAAAATAGACAAATATATAGACAAATAAACAAATAATTAAATGAATATATAAATAAGATAAAATAGTAGATAAAATAAAACAAAATAAAGTAAAATAAAAGAATAAGATAAAAGGATAAATAAAATTGCCTATAAACATTCACTGTGCGTGGGCCCGTTAAAGAAATCTGAAATGCATTCACAAATGTAGTAAAGGCATACTGGGAGGAGACAATTCGATCACTATTGCGTCACTATTCTGGTCATCTGTTCTTCATGAATAGTCTGTTTTCACCACGTGGCCTCCAGGCAAAAAGGCTTTATTGTCCCCCTACTGCTGCTGCTGCTGTTGTTGTCGTTGTTCTATTTTAAATCAACAACTCAAACCACTGCAAGTGTACAATCTATTACATTCTAGTTGATGGTACTTTCTTTGCTCCCCTCCATCATTTCACAGAGAGAAAATAAAAGGAAGGAAGTATTTGTTACTAGAGCTCTTGTACTATTAAGCACAGGACTCATTGTTAAAAAGCGCCTTTGAAGATACGCACGTTATCCAATCAAAAGTACACTTTATAAGAAAGGGAATGCGGGAGTTGAGCGGACCGGGGCGCCATCGTCAGGAGAATAGACACCAGAGAATTGGCTGTTCGAATTCCACTAAAGAAGCAACGCGTGACGATAGGAGTTGTATGATACGGTAAAAAATCTCCCAAGAATCTATATAAAGGATATCGTGCCAAACCACTTCATAGAGCTGGTAAAGACTGAAAAATAAAAAAGGGACCATGATAAAAACAAACTGTTTATACTTTTACGAAATCAGAAGGCACCTCACAAACAGGCGTACCAATCACCCGATTTTTCTCTTTAACTAAAGAAAGAACGCTTCCCAGGTGTACCAGCTGAATTGCTTCTACCTGTATTTTTGTTGTTGCACTATCCTATTACTTATACTATCACACTGCATAGCAGGTGATATATGTATGTGATTCTTCCTGTATTAGAGGATTTTTTTTTTTTTAAGAGAAGTCGCGCTTCTAATATTTGTACTTTTTTAGGGAGGGGTGAGAAATTTTATCTGAATATAGGTGAATGTATGGGAAATTATCGAAAATACTACTGTGTTTTCAATATATTCTTATAGAAGAAAATGCTTTACTGTATAAAGTGGATATCCCGTAGTAAAACATGTCAAATATAATCACTGGCGAAGGTTGCTTCAGAAATCTTATTCTGCTTAACGTCAGAAACGAGTTTGTTCAGTTACGGGGGGGGGGGTAGGGGGGGATACGAGCGAAATCCACCTGAGTGGGTCAAGAGTTTTTGTCCCCGGTTCTGCCGTGGAGCAATCATGGTCTCTCACTGTGACGGGCGATGCGTCTTTCTCACTTAAGGGTCTGTTTGCTTGTCACCATCATCGTGTCACGTGCTCTGGCGGTGTCGCTTGTTTTGGTTGTTACCTCTGTGTGATCTCTTTCACTGCACATCTTATGAGCCCACTACCCTCTTCTTACAGGAAACTTGATGTTATTCCTTTGTTTCTGAATTGACTCTTATTGCCCGCTTCCCCTGTTTTTTTTTGTTTGTTTTTTTTCCAAATAAATACTCCTGTTTACAGTGTTGCTCTCTGTCTTGCTCTTGCCTCTCGCGTGAGCTCTCTAATACCCCTGCTGCAGAACTCACTCTTGTCATGTCTATATTTAATTGGTCAGTGTTGATTGTGGTCTCGAGGAACTCTCAAGAGTACCTGGACCTCAAGATAACGGTGCCTTGGCGCGAGGCCGAGGCTGGCTACTTCGTCTACGTCTTCGTCAGAACCAAAACGTCCCTGGGAAACCTTGCGGGAGAGGGCTAGTCGCAAGAAGGGAATAGGTTGTGTTAAACTCTTCGTGGAGGGTCATTTGGAAGAGATAGGGAAGGAAAGGGAGGCTAAGAGTAGGGGTCGTGAAGGGAGGAGGAGGAGGAGGAGGGAAGAACGGAAGGTGGCAGCGCGGCGTGGATCGATGATTTGTGACAAGAAACGATACCAAGTGGAAAGTTTGACACATTCGGACTCCGTGGAATGTTGATGATACTGTGGGGGCGGATGGAGGCTCCACACTGGCTTACTACTCCACTTACTCGTCCTCTTCCTCCTCATCCTACTCCCCCTTCTACTACTCCTCTTCTTCCTACTCCCCTCCTACTCCTCCTTTTTCCCCCTCTCCCTATTACCCCTCATACTACTCCTATTCCTATCCTTTCTATACCTCCTTTATTCTCTTTCCTTCTCGTTTTCCTCCACCCCACGTCTCCTCGTCCTCGTCCACCTCGTCCTTCTTATCCTCGTCCTCGTTCTCCTACTCCTATTCCTCTTACTTCCCTTCTTTTCCTTCGTTATCATGCTCTTGCCTTTCCTCTTTCTTTCATCCTATTTTTTTTCCTTCTCTCTTTTATTTTTTCTAACCTGTTTTTGCTCTTTATAGTTTTCCTACTTTTCATTTGAATTATTACTATTTTTCCTTCTAATTCATCTAAGCCTCTTCTACATGAGATCACTATTTTACTTCCTGATCTTTCTTCTCTTTCTTCCTCTTCTTCTATCACTACTTCTACTTCTACTTCTACTTCAGCATCTACTACTTATGCATCTCCTTCTCCTTCAGCTCCTTCCGGGGTCTTCCTGCATTTGCTCTCCCTCGCTCCACCTGACTTCTCGTTCCATTTGTCGTCTAGCTCCAACTGCCTTGGGCCATCTATCCTCTCCTCTTGGTTCGTTTGTCCTCTCGCTCCATCTACCTCTTCATTCCATCTTCCTTCTTGCTCCATCTGCCTTGATCCACCTTTTCCTTGCTCCAATGGCCTCCTTGCTGTTTCTTGTTTCAGTTCCCTTGTTCCAGTTCCAGTTCCCTTGTTCCACCTCTCGTTCAATCTCTTCATCCCCTTCGCTCCACCTCCCTCGCACCACATGTCTCATTCCTCATGTCTCGCTCCACTTTTTTTGTTCTACCTCCCTGCCTCGCTCCATTTGCCTCACTCCGCTCCTCCCCCATCCCACCTTCTTTGATCCACCTTTCGGTCGCTTGCTCCAATTCGTCTTCTCGTTCCCTTATGCGGTCTCTGGTGATATATCACAGCATAGGTACCAATGTATATATATATATATATGTATATATATATATATATATATATATATATATATATATATATATATATATGTTTTGTTAAAAACAACTGCGCATTCGGCACTACAAAGCTTCTTAAGTAGACTTTCAAGTCTTCTGAACGTGGATTTCTGGTTTCTATTATTCCGTCTGTCCTGTGAAAACCAGAAATCCACGTTCAGAAGACTTGAAAGTCTACTTAAGAAGCTTTGTAGCGCCGAATGCGCAGTTGTTTTTAACAAAACATGTTTAAAAGAAAACCTGCTGCCAAGATTCACACACACACACACACACACACACACACACACACACACACACACACACACACACACACACACACACACACACACACACACACACACACACACACACACACACACACACACACACACACACACACACACACACACACACACACACACACACACACACACACACACACACACACACACACACACACACACACACACACACACACACACACACACACACACACACACACACATATATATATATATATATATATATATCTGTATATATATATATATATATATATATATATGTATATATATATATATATATTTGTATATATATGTATATATATATGTATATATATATATATATATATATACATACATATATAATATATCAGTGCGTGTAGATGCTTTTCACTCTGCCTCTTTCTGCTTGATTCACTATTCTTGTTTCCCTTTGCCTCTATCTGTCTCTCTAATCTCTCACTCTCTGCCTCACCCACTATCTCTCACTCTCATTCTCTCTCTCTCTCTCTCTCTCTCTCTCTCTCTCTCTCTCTCTCTCTCTCTCTCTCTCTCTCTCTCTCTCTTCTTTTTCTCTGCCCCCCTCTCTCCTGATAACACCAGAGGCTCAGACGAATACCGGCTGATTAGCAGTAAAACAGGTCGTCCGAATCAGACTAAATACCGGCATCATGTCTTTGTTATGGCTGAATTCGTAGAGCTTGTCTTATTTTCAGACTTATGTCTATGAACCTGTTTTATGTCTACTGTTTGCAACACCCCCACCTCTTGCACCCATCCCCCGGTGAACGAAATCAACTGATGAAAACCGGAATCAAATCCGTTGGGTCTGCTGAAAATACTTTGTTGCGTCAGGCGATTCTGTTCAGCGAGGGGTCGTCGTCAGTCCAGACATCGATCAGGCCGTGATCTTGCCCCCATATAATGAAACTGCTAGGAAGATTTCAAGGCAAATTATGTAGAGTGCGTCATGGAATTGATAAGTATTAGGTTTGCATAAAAAATAGAAAGGAACGAATATATATATATATATATATATATATATATATATATATATATATATATATATATATATATATATATATATATACATATAGATATATTTGTAGAATACCACAGGGAAAGGAAAAACACAGAGTCTGAACGCCTTCGTGATATTTTCATATCATCAATAAGTCCAATAGAAAGAGGTACAAAGGTACAATATATATATATATATATATATATATATATATATATATGTGTGTGTGTGTGTGTATATATATATGTATATATATATATATATGTATATATGTATATTCTACATCTATATATATATATATATATATATATATATATATATATATATATATATATATATACATATCAAATAGGACACTTGGGCAGGGTAATTGCTCAAATTGGGACGTTTGTTCAATCGGTCTGGGTAGGCTGTGGGGTTACGAACAGGTACTTGGTCATGTTACGTCAGTTTTTTAAATAATAATTGTTAACACCATTAATAATAAATGGGTCAAGTTTATATAAATCTAAACTGTTATTGAGAAGCTTGTCATAATTATGTTTGATAATTCCTGATTCTATAATATTTCTATCATATTTTTACAAGGTACAATTTCTATTCTAGTAAGTTAAGAGATAGGTAAACGTGTAGTGGAGTGGAAGGAGGTTTCCTCAAGGATAATGTGGATGAAGGTGAAACTGGGAAAGGAGATGTGGGTCTTTGTAAGTGCATATGGGCCTGGCAGTGAGAAGAGTGTAGAAGAAAGGGAGGCCTTTTGGATAGATTTAAATGAGTGCATAGAGGATTTAGGGAGAAATGTCAATGTAATAGTACTGGGAGACCTTAATGTTAGGGTAGGAAATAGTCCAATCGATGGAGTGGTTGGGAAATGTGGAGTTCCAGGAAAGAATCGTAGTGGAGAGTTGATGGTGGAAATGTGTCTAGAAAGAGAGTTGATGATAGCAAATACAGTGTTTCGGAAGAAAGTCAAGCATAAGTACACATGGGAGAGGGTGGTGGAGGGAAGGGTGGTAGATAGAACGTTAATGGACTATGTAGTGGTAAATAGGATTATGATAGGAAGAGTTAAGTATGTACATGTGCTAAGGGGGAATATCAGATCATTTTTTGGTGGAAGGTAAGCTGAGAGTGGAGGACAGATGGAGAAAGAGGAAAGGGACAAAAGGTAGGGAGGTTCTTAGAGTGAACTCTTTGAATGAAAAGGAAAAGGAGAAGGAGTACGAAAAGAAGCTGAAGGAGGAGTGGGAGGGAGCGAAGGATAGAGTAGAGCTAGGTGTGGAGGAGGAATGGGGATGGTTCAAGGAGGGAGTCTTAAAGTGTGCAAGGATGGTGTGTGGAACAAGAAGGACAGGAGGAAATAGAAGGAAAGGTAGTGAATGGTGGGATGAAGAAACAAAGAAGGTTGTAGAAGAGAAGAAGCGAGCTTTCACAGATTGGTTACAAAATAGGACGAGGGAGTCATATGAGAGGTACAAAGAAAAGAAAAGAGAAGTAAAGCAAAAGGTAAAGGAGGCAAAGAGGAGAGCAGATGTGAAATGGGGTAAGAGTATGACAGAAACTTTTTAAAGTAATAAAAAGATGTTTTGGAAAGAAATTAAGAGAGGAAGAGGAGGCGAATCCAATAGAGAAGAAAAGGTAAAAGGTCCAGATGGAGAGATGATAATGGAAGAGAAGGCAGTGAGAGGAAGATGGGCAGAATATTTTAGGGAGTTGCTAAATGTGAAGGAGGATAGGGATGGAAAGATAGCTGCAGTGGGAAATGCGAAGAAAATGAGAGTGATGAGTGAGGAGAATGGAGGTGAAACAAGGAAGGGTGAAGTGAAGGCAGTTGTTAAGATGATGAAAGCAGGTAAGGCACCTGGTCTGGATGGATGCCATGCAGAATGTCTGAAAAAGGGAGGTACAGTGATGATGGACTGGCTGGTGAGGTTATTTAATGTTTGCTGGAGGAGTGCATGTATAGTTCCACTTTACAAGGGAAAAGGGGACGAGTGTGAATGTAGTAGTTTCAGAGGGATTAGCTTGTTAAGTGTAGTTGGGAAGGCTTATGGGAGGATCTTGATTGAGAGCATTAGGAGAGGAACAGAAGGAGTAATTGGTGAGGAACAGTGTGGATTTAGGACAGGTAGAGGTTGTGTAGATCAGATCTTTGTGGTAAGACAGATATGTGAGAAAGCTATAGGAAAGGGGAAGGATGTTTTTTTGGGCTTTTATGGATTTGGAAAAGGCTTATGATAGGGTAGACAGAAAGGCACTGTGGGAGGTTATGCAGATATACGGGATAGGAGGAAAGCTTCTGGGAGCTGTCAAGAGTTTTTATGAGAGTAGTAGAGCTTGTGTCAGGATTAGAAATGGAGAGAGTAAGTGGTTCGAGGTAAAGGTGGGACTTCGTCAAGGATGCGTTATGTCGCCCTGGCTGTTCAACTTATACATGGATGGGGTGGTGCGAGAGGTAAATGCAAGGGTAGTGGTCAGGGATTGGAGATGGTTAAAGAAAATGGAGAAAAGTGGGAGGTGAGCCAGCTGTTGTTTGCGGACGACACTGCGCTTGTGGCAGGATCGGAGGAGGGATTGAGGAAGTTGGTGGCAGAGTTTGGGAGAGTATGTGATAGAAGAGAGCTAAAGATAAATGTGGGTAAAAGTAGATGATGAGATGTACAAGGGGTGAACATGACAGTAGACTGGAAGTGAGCATTAAGGGAGAGCGACAGGAGGAAGTGGATAGTTTTAGATACTTGGGTGCAAATGTGGCAGGAAAAGGTGGAGTGAAGGTGGAGGTAGAATGTAGATTGAGAGAAGCGAGTAAATGCCTTGGCGGATTAAAGAGTGTAATGAGGAATAGACATTTGGGAATGGATGCTAAGAGGAGACTGTATGAAGGAGTGATTGTGCCAACAGCACTGTATGGGGCAGAAACATGGAACATAAGAGAAGAAGAGAGAAGGAGTTTGAATGTGTTTGAGATGAGGTGTCTGAGAAGTATGATAGGGGTTACTAGGCTAGATAGAGTGAGAAATGAGGAGGTGAGGAGGATAACAGGGATGGAAAGGGAGCTGGGAGATAGGGTTGATGAAAGAATATTAGGATGGTTTGGACACATGGAAAGAATGAGTGAAGAAAGACTAGTAAAAGAGATATGGAAGGCAGATGTGGAGAGAGTGAACATGAGGGGACATCCTAGGATAAGGTGGATGGATGGGGTGAAGGGGGCTTTGGGGAAGAGGGGAATGTCTGTTGAGGAAAGACGGGAGAGGGCAGAAGACAGGGGTGAATGGAGAATGGTTGTATATGGATGATGTTGTGATTGCATGAGGTGGAATGGGCGGGGGGATGGGGGGTGAGGTAGTATGTGTGAGCAAAATTTGACGCAGCCCGAAGGGATTTCTCCCCGTCTTCTCCTTTTATGCAATGGGGGGACGGAGAGGGGGGTCGCCGATTTAATGAAGCGGCCTTTCTGTGGATGTGCTGTATCTTGCGACACTGCAATGGCAGGGCAGTGGACAAGGTACAGTGATGACCCGTCATCCAGGAGGTACTAAGATAAGAGGGAGCGTGGAGGGGTGTGGAGTGTATTAAGGGATGGAATGGGTGGAAGTGATTTTATGCCTTTTCCTTTTTGGCTACCTCCCTTGTAAGGGGGAAAAAGCCTTGGTATATGTATGTATGTATGTATGTATGTATGTATGTATGTATGTACAATTTCCATTTACTTTTTTTTCAAAAGTCCTAACTTGCGGAAAAGGGGCACTTAATTCCTGGCCTACCTTTATGCTATTTTTATGTTGTTTTAGTTTTATTTCCAATTATTTTGCTGATTGACCAACATGATATTTATTGCATTTACTGCAAGGTATTTCATACATACATCCCACTGAGTTATCAGGGGAGTTTTTCTTTATAAAGAAAATTCTTTACAACTGAATTATTTTTGAAGGCAGCATTTACGTTAAATTTTATCAGTACATTTGGAATTTCAACACAATTTTCATAAAAAGAAACTATCAGTAGATTCTTATTCTCAAATTTCTGTCTTGACTTAGTTTCATAAAATGTTCTTTTTGCATTTTTAAACAATTGTCAAGAAAGAATTTTGAGTATTTCAATTGCGCTCCAATTTCATAAATCTTACATAATTCATCCTCAACATATTCTGGGCTGCAAATACGTAACCACGAAGGAACATGGAAGAAAAATGCTGAATGATCTGACGCCGAGTAACTAATGTATGCGCGTGAGCGTATATACACTAGCATAGAATAAATAATTCACGCTCACTATACAGGCATTTTTTGCAACAGATGCTCGAAACAGCTACCAGTCGCTGACCATAATGAAGTTAATGCTTAAAGAAAAAAATAATAAATATAAGAATTTGACATATAAGATCAATGTACATGGATTTGAGCAATTTCATTGTAGGAAAATACTACTGTCTAAAACGAAATTGACTTAAACTTAAGAACACGTGGAAGTAGATATCATTTCCGTTCACCTAGTGAAGATGAAATCTTATGAAGGGATAGCTTGACTACGAAGGTTGTAATGGGGAGAGGTGTAGGGGGGAAAGTTGAGAGTTTTCATGAGGTCCTCTATATTAGGGGTAATATTATGGGTAGTACTAACTGATGATGAAACGTTCTATATGTCGAGGCCATGGGAAACTATTTTGATATGATCTTTGTACTATACGGTCTCTGTAAGATAGTGCAACCCGAATGCGTTGACTTTATTCTTTGACTCGCGTCCAATGATACGAAAAGGTCCAGTGAATTTAGGGGAGAGCTTTGAGGTGGGAGTGTGGTTGAGTGTGTAACAATGTATTCAAGTTCAAATGAACCATCTCTCTCTGATTTGTTATGCGGTCGGGCCATATCGTTTTTTTGTTTTTTTTTTTGTTTTTTTAGCCAAATTAAGAGTATCATGGATTCTTTTGAAAAGACTATTGAAATGTGCTTTTTTGACCTTAACATAATCATGGATATTGTAAATGGGAGGTCACTCTGAAAAAGAAAAGTTCATATGGGATTCTTTTGTCCGAGCCAAAGAAAACAAAATGAGGTAATTCTGATACTGACCTGTTTATGGCACTGTTAATGCAACCTTGAATCATGGGGACATGTTCATCCCAAGAAGGGTGAAGATCAGAAGCAAGGTGTCAAAGAAAATTGAGAATCTTTTAGTTCTGGCGTTCAATTAAACCATTTGAACAAGGGTGGTAAGCAGTAGTACTAAATTTTGTGATTTAAAAAGATTTACAAGTATTTGAAAGGATCTCATTGTTGAACTCAGTCCCATTGTCAGAAATCAGATTTTTGGGTGTAGTGAAGGGGTATATGAGTTTGTCAATAAGGGTCTTTGCCACGTGCTGTGCTGTCTTGTTTGGTATGGAGGAAAGAATACAGAATCAGGAAAATTTGTCGGCACAGACAAAGACGTATTGGTTTCCGCTGGGTGTAAGTGGTAGCTTAAGGAAGTTGTGTCTGCAAATATGAGGAAATATATAACACGTTTCCATAGAGATTCTGGTCTTTGCACTGCAGCTATGCGAGCTTGCGTAAGAGTTATTGAAATGGGACTTTGAGTAATGGTCGCGATATAGCGACTGAGAACGTCTGCTACCAGGTTCACTTTACCCTGAACAAAATGTTTTCCTTTGAAAAGGAGTAAGATTGGTTGATGGTCCGTGTATATGTGTATATCGTAACCAAGGATGATCTCTTTGAAGTGTTTGAGGGGGTATCCTACAGTTAATGCTTCTATGTTCGTGACTGAGTAATTTTGTTCATGTTTGTTGAGTGTGCGGCTAGCATAGGCAATTAACCCGAGTTTTGAGTTGTGTTGTTACATGAGGACTGTGCCAACTCCAGTGTAGGACGCATTTGTGTATATTGTGAAAGCAAGCTTGTGGTTTAGGAAAGCAAGGACAGGCACCGTGGTTAACTCTCTTTAAGTCATGTCCAAATAAAGAGAGTGCGCTTCTTAAGTAGTGAAGTTAATGGTGCTGATATACCAGCGTAACTTTGAATGTATCACCTGTAAAAACATGAGAGACCAAGAAATAAACGTATCTGGTCAACAGAAATAGGACGTGGAAAATCAATGACGGCCTAGACCTTGTCCTGCGAAGTTAAAATTCCTTGTGAGTTAAGGACATCCCATAAGACGCCTTTTTTTTTTTCAAGAAGGAGCACTTCTTAAGGTTCAACTTGAGGTCTGCTTTAGCTAGTCGTGAGAAAACAGTGTTAAGAGTGTGTAAGTGTTCGCTAACCAATTTCGAAACGATGATCATATCATCGAGGTACATAAACACCGAATAGCCTATGAGATCTGTAAAGACTGTGTGCATAAGTCGTGTGAAATCTGAAGGAGCTCAAACGAGACAGTGTCCTGTGGAGGTGCTAAATGCTGTCAGGGATCTAGACTTTGGAGGAAGAGAAATTTGGAAATATCTCGACGTAAGGTCCAAGGTCGTGAACACTACGTTGTTTCCGCGGATGGAGTGTAAAAGGTCATGTAATACAAGGATGGGGTGTCCATCTGATATAGTTAGCTTATTTAATTCTCTGGAATCTACCACTGGGCGCAAAGATTCATTGTGTTTAGGGACAACAAAGAGAGGAAAATTTATTCACTGATTGATGCTTCAATGATGTTTTGAGCAATCATGTTTTGGATAGGGTTATTTACAACTATGCGTTTACTGTGTGGCATTCTGTATCACATTATATATAGACACACACACACACACACACACACACACACACACACACACACACACACACACA
>NC_134780.1:14918149-14933149 GCF_046742065.1 Oratosquilla oratoria | reverse complement strand
CTTCTTCTTCTTCTTCTTCTTCTTCTTCTTCTTCTTCTTCTTCTTCTTCTTCTTCTTCTTCTTCCTCGCGTTCTTCTTCGCGTTTTTCTTCGCGTTCTTCTTCGCATTCTTCTTCGCGTTCTTCTTCGCGTTATTCTTCTTCGCGTTCTTCTTCGCGTTCTTCTTCCTCGCGTTCTTCTTCCTCGCGTTCTTCTTCGCGTTCTTCTTCGCTTTCTTCTTCGTATTTTACTTCATGTTCAAGCGATTGCAAGCAAGCACGTGCATTCAAACACCTTGTTACGTTTCTCAATGTCAAAACAAACGCATCTTTAGAAAAAAAAAAAAAATCGGGGTCCTCCCTCTTTGTCTCAGAATTCTTTTCAAAATTCTTTTCGAAAATTTGAATCGGCAGCAGAAGACTCAGGACCACTCTTCCTCAAGCGACAGAAACTTCTGTTTCTTGGAGTCAGTGCCTTTATCTTCTTTCACTCTCACCGTTATTGTGGCACTGTAGAATGGCATTTGGCTCCTGGGCTGGGACTAGAACGTCAAATAATAGATCAGTATATTAAAAAAAAAAGAGGAATTCTTGACATGAGGCGCTTAGCTGCAATCTCTGCTTTATACGCTTGGAATTCCATGAGTTAGGTAAAGGTTAATCGTAACCTTGGATTTGAACGCGAATTTGAACGTAGATCCGCGCACTGCGGATCAGGATAAAGAAATGGCCCAATATTCGGGGTATTATAAAAGGAACCCCACAAAACAGATAAATGAATGGATAAACATGCACAAATGAATTACTAAATAAATAAGCAAACAAATAATCATAAAAGCAAATATATAAAGAAATAGAAAAATAAAAGACAAATGCATGAACAAATATATGAATATATAAATGATCAAGTAAATAAATAATTGAATAAATAAAGTTATGAACAAATTAATAGATAGATAAATAAAGAAATATATAAATAGGTTAGTGCATAGATAAGTAATCAAACAAATAATTAAACAACTGATCAAATAATTAAATGGACTGATCAAATAGACGAATAAAAGAAAATGAAATGAAGTTATGTCGCCGGCCGGTGTGGGCGCGAGGGCGTGGGCAGGGTTGGGGGCGGGGGTCGGTGGCGGGGGCGTAGCAGCACTGGCTGGCATCCCGTGTCGCGCGTCGTGTCGTGTGCCATGCGGCTTCTTGGCTTGTTACTGCCAAAGGGACGCAATCAAAATTAGTCGAGGTTCGCTGCCGGAGCCACAAATGCAAGAACGTCTCAGGTAAAACCACGACTGGTTTGTGCTTGTCCATGAAGAAAGAAGAAGAAGAAGAAGAAGAAAAAAAAAAGACAAAATGTTGTTTAGGTCTGATGCTACTAACACCCTCGCTACGAGTACTGTCGGTGTACTACGTAAGTGAATGATATAGCCTGGAGGCAGTCAGAATAATGCTCTCCGGGATGAAAGGTGTCAGCTAGAATAATGCTCTCTGGGATGAAAGGTGTCAATCAAGATATGCTAAACAGTGTCTTGAAGATTGGAACAAATATCTGCTTCTGGATTTAGTTCCTTATTCATATAAGTCGATCATTCTTTTTGCCATTAGGTTTTTGTTCTTTGTTTAAGGTGATAATATGTGTTATCCAGAATATAGCTATGAAAGTACGTTTTCATAAGGAAGAAGTTGGGAAGAGGAGAAAGTGAATACAATGTATTTTAGTAGAGTATATCTTGTAAACTGATTCATTAATATAAGTGCGTACAAACACAAGCACAATCATACGCATACGCACATGGATACGCACAGCCACAGCCACAGCTACACCCACACCCACACCCACACCCACACCCACACCCACACCCACACCCACACCCACACCCACACCCACACCTAAACCCACACGCACATGCACACACTCACCCACACGCACATGCATATCCACACTCCTGCGCGTTCACGCACACTCACATGCACACATTCATCCACACACACATTCACACGCAAACACGTGCGCTCACACACTCACGAGCACGCACGTATATGCACACGGACAAACACAAACACAAACACGAACACGAACACGAACACGAACACGAACACGAACACGAACACGAACACGAACACGAACACACGCACATGTAAATGAACATACTCAACCTCCCCCACTTGCACATTCAGACACACTCTCTCACCCTCCTCTTCTCTCTCTCTCTCTCTCTCTCTCTCTCTCTCTCTCTCTCTCTCTCTCTCTCTCTCTTCCTCTCTCTGTGCATACACAAACAAAAGACTCTTCGTGGCGACAACAACTTCACAGCAACTGGAGATGGTTGTGGTCGTAGTGTGGTGGTGGGTGGGTGTGGTTGTCAACTCTCATTAAAATACCTTCTGTACCGGCCGGTGCTTTTCCTTTTATTCTGGTTATCGCCAGGATATTCTACTCATTTACGTGGCGCTACACCGACAAGTCGAGAGCATCCGAGGCATAGAACAAGGGGTATGTGTCCGGGCATTCAGCTCCAACGTACAATGTTGGCACCCGTGCCAACGAGTTTGGCATCGGTGCCACAGGTAGAGAGGTTGGTGTGTTCCTACCTGCCTGTGGCACCACGGATGTGTGACGCCAGGCCAGCCAGGGCTCTTCTTCAGAGTGAGAGTCGTGACCCAGAATTGGGTCTTCAGCTTATCTTTCGTTGGGCCTCCACGTCGAAGATAGATATGTGAATAAACAGAATAGAATACATTGGTCACCAATATGTATGCATATATGTATATATATGCACACACACACACACACACACACACACACACACACACACACACACACACACACACACACACACACACACACACACACACACACACACACACACACACACACGCACACACACACACACACACACACACACACACACACACACACACACACACACACACACACACACACACACACACACACACACACACACACACAGACACACACACACACACACACACACACACACACACACACACACACACACGCACGCACACACACACACACACACACACACACACACACACACACACACACACACACACACACACACACACACACACACACACGCACACGCACACACACACACACACACACACACACACACACACACACACACACACACACACACACACACACACACACAGACACACACACACACACACTCTCACAGTTCGTATGCGAGCAGCTGTATACGTTTGCTCTCCGATTGGTGTAATAAAAATGGCCGGGGGCCTGATACATATTGCTGGCATGTAACCTAAGTAAATTATGCAGAGATTCGAGATTGTTTAAGTAAACAATATTGCATATAGACTTGTAACAACGAATCTGATTGGAGAAAGGGTGGAGGAGGAAAAAATTCAATTGGTTCACACTTGTAAGATCACGCCTTTAGGGAAGGATCTTAAATAAAAAGATAAAAGATAATCGGACTAAAGAAACCATGACATCACTGCAGAATTTACCTGGGACACAACAATGCGAGTCTTCACGGGATTTCGATATTGTACTTGGAGAAGCACGCAGTGTAGCCAGTATTCAAGAAAGAAAGAAAGAAAAGAAAAGAATTCATTCCCCTATACAGAAAATATAGTGAAGTGAGAAGTAGAAGCCTGACAGTGCAAAATATCAATACTAAGTGAAAATAACCCTCAGAACTTGGATAAGTTGGCTCATCAGAGGCATAAGGCCTACTGACTATAAAGGAATGACAAATAACATTTTTGAAAGACAGTGGTAAAAATTTTAAGAGACGTACAAAACTAAAGCAAGCGCGCGAAAGTGACGGCTGAGAGTGGTGGCAGTGGTGGGATTAAACCAACGCTACTAAAGAATACTACATCTTAAGGACTTAGTGGAAGGTACGGTTACGAGACTGGTGCATCAAGCTACAAGCAACTATAGGACCATGCAGTGCACACTACCACGCAGTGTACGCAGCCACGCAGTGCACGGCGCCTTACGTGTAAGGACGACTACAAATGAAGCAGTCTAATCAGATCAACATTAACAACTGAAAGTATGGTGATGTGGGTGCTATGTCATCAAATTATTACCTCACAAACAAACATTCCAAAGTTTTCGGGGAAAGAAAACACGATAGGAATAACCCGGGTTTTAGGTTTAATAGTGACAAAAACATATCAGATGATAAAAAAAAAAAAAAAAAATAGAAATTGTAAAAGGAAATGTAGATACGGAGACAATTAGAGCTAGGCGTATAATAAATTCCCAGCAAATGGAAGATATAACCAGATCCGAAGATTATAAAAATATTTTGTTAACATTTCAAGTCAAAGTGTGATCAGGATCCTATCAGGCTTTGATTACAATGATAAAGAACGTTAAAACATGTGAAACTAACACAGAATATTTAACAAAATTAGACAGATGGTCCAAGGATATGGTTTCTATGTTGAAGGATTCATATGGGATAGAAAGGTCTAGTGACAAGATAAAGGTTTTACAGGCTACCATATAAATAGCATTTGCACTATTGCTACATAATTGTGATGAGATAACTACAGAAAAATTGTACAAATATCTAAAACAAACCATGGACTTAGGGGGAGATAAATTATCTTCTACAAGGTTATTGTAAATATAAAACAATTCGTTCAAATGTCATGACAGTAAGAATGCAACAACAGAGAGAAACTAGGAACTCTAAGAGTGACTACAGAAACAGAGGTTCTGAAAATAGAGTTAGAATTACTTCAAGGAATGCTAGAATTGGATACCATAATTGTAATACCTTGGGACATAAAGCACGAGAATGTTATTATGAGACTATTTGTAGGAACTACATATATGAGGGTCATGATGAGTATCATTGTAGAAACCCACCTTTCTGTTTGTATCACCAGAGAGTAGGACATAGAACACAGGATTGTAGAACAATGCCAAGTTTTCGCATTCATCCAGAAAAAAACAAAACCCAGACACAAAATAAAACGACACTAGTGCTAACCATAGATATACAAATAGTATTGTGTTAGGGACAAGAGTGATAGAAGTGTGAAAGAAACCATCAACATCAAAGACAATTGTAAATTGACTATAACAATTGGAAGGACTTCTGTAGAACCCCTCATTGCGGGTCGAATTTTCAATAAACCTATTCAAATATTTATAACTAGCAAAGTTTTAAACCAATTGAAACCGAGAGTGAAATTCTTGGAACGAATCCATTACTCAAGGCAAGGAGCAACAGGAAGTCAGTTAAAAACATTAGGTAAGGTAGAAGTAGATATAATTTTGTATAGAAATGTGCGCTTGCACATTCCAGTGATAGTTGTAGAAGAATCTGTTTTCTCAGGAGATTTATTGATAAGATGTGCAATTATGAGGAAAGAGGGCATGATTATGTCCGTTGAATTAGGGATATTAGTACAATCACAATTAATCTAATTTTTAAATTAACCAGACTTAGAACCAGTAATTGTTATAAGAGAACCTATGGGAATAAATAGGGAAGATAACAATACTATATTGTATGATAGCGAAGCAGAGCGGCCCATTCAAGAACAAATAAAACAAACAGAAAATAAAGTATCATATAGTGGACACAACTCCGGTGTTAAAAAAATCCCAGAAATTACTCAGAATTTATGAACTCCAAATGAACCTTTGCTGATTGTGGAAAGTGGCGTAATAAATTCGACATTATTACATTCCAGAGCCATTAACAGAGTAAAGGTGCAGTTGAAAGGAGTCACTGTTGACTCTGAAATTTTAACCATCCCAGAATCAATTAGGATAAGAGGTATGAAATTGGACTCGGGGATTTATAAGACACACAAGAACAAGGTAGAAATATTAGTGATTAGTACTTTGAATGAAGACATAGTCTTAAGAAAAGGTACATGAATAGGATGTTTTTATGTCTGTGCAAAACCAATTAATATTTTAAATGAGGGTAATGAAGAAGTGGAATCACCAATTTCATCAATCTGGAAGAAATATATTTGGGAGAGAAATATAAGAGTCAACTAGAACATACTAGTTGTCCTGAGTTGGATGAAAGCTTAGTTGCATTGCTCTTGAAGCACAAAAAAGCAATTGCTTTGTCGGGGGACGCCTTGGGCAAACAACGATTTTAAAACATCAAATCAATTTAAAACCAAGGAATCAACCTATTTATATACCTACCATTGTAGAAACCAATGAAATGTTATCGCAGGATATTATTGGATCTAGTCAAAGTGAGTGGAACTTCCCTTTGATTCTGGTGCCAAAACCAGAAGGTACCATGCCCCCAGTTATTGACTAGGTAATTGAATATACAGAATATACCTAATAGGTTTAATAGTAGATATCCTTCGTAGTTTGGGAACCGAGAAGAGGTGCTTTAACATTACAGGTATCAAATTTGCGTTCTGGCAGATCTAGTTGCATGAAAGTTCACGAGATCATACCGCGTTTTCTATAACTACCGGGCACTATGCATTCAAACGAAAACCATTTGTATTATGTAATAGTCCATTGGGGTGTAGGGGGTGGGTTGGAGCTGTAGCACCTAGAATAGGAAGCAGCCGCATCCTAAGGGATGGCTTCGTGCACTTGGTCAGCACCTTTCACCCCAACTCTCACTTGTGGCTCCTAGTAGCTGTTAGTCTAAGACAGCGGCTACACCCCGGGCAACCATCTCGGCTGATGGACTAAACCAAGTGAGGGGTGCCACACACTGTGGCATGGAGCAGTGCCAGCTCTACTAGATGAAGACTAGAACAGCAAGCTCAGTATAAGTACTCTACTTGTCAGAGGACTTTGGTGAGTTTGGTGTGATAGCAAGATGGGTGACACATCTAGGGCGAACCAGGCATGTAAATGGCAATCGGCTAGTCACCGTAGAAAAGGATTGGAGCCCTTACTACGTATTCATCCAAGATTAAATATGGAGCAAAACCAAAGAGTAAATGAAGTGAACAGCGTGAATGGGAGTCTTTTTCCAGAAAGGAGGGAGATTACCTCGCTCGGTCGGGAACATAGTGTACAGCAGGCGGTTTCTGATCGTTATCCGGCGACTGTTGTAACCAAAGAAAAGTTGAGAATGGCTACGTGGAATGTCCGAACATTACACCAAGCGGGGAAATATTATGGGGTATGGAGAGAAATGAACAGAATGAAGATAGATGTTATGGGGCTTAGTGAGGTTAGGTGGCCAGGAGTGGGATAGGTGAAAAATGAGCATGGAGTATTTGTATATTCTGGAGAAGAAGGAGCAGAAAAATAATGATGAACAAAAAGGTTGCTAGTACTATGAAGGGATTCTGGGCAGTGTCAGACAGAGTGCTCTTGGTAAAACTCAGGGGAAAACCTTTTGACATATGTTTAATACAGGTGTATGCTCCCACAGCAGAAGCAGAGGAAAAGATAGTAGATGATTTCTATGACAAGTTAGATCAAGCAATGGAACAATGTGGAAATCAAGAGGTTAAAATAGTTATGGGTGATGTAAATGCAAAAGTGGGTTCAGGTGGAGAAGAAGAGGTTGTAGGGCCATTTGGGTTAGGAGAGAGAAATGACAGGGGAGAAAGATGGATAAGCTGGTGCATAGAACATCAACAAATAGTAATGAATACGTGGTTTAGGCAACATCCGCGAAGGCTATGGACATGGAAGGCACCAGGAGATACAGCAAGAAATCAAATAGACTATTTTACTATCAACAGAAGATTTAGAAATGCAGTGATAAAGGTAAAAACATACCCAAGAGCAGATTGTAATAGTGATCATGTGGCAGTTGTTGCAGATATTAGAATAAAATTGAAGAAATTAAGAAAGGAGATGGGGAAATCGAGAAGAGAAGTAAGTGTGTTGAGAAAGGACGAAGACTTGAAACAGAGGTATTTGGTTACAGTAGAAAATAAATATGAAGTGCTGCGAGAAGAAGGGGATGTAAATGATCCGGGGTTTCAGTGGCAAAGGTTATGTGAAGCAATAGAAGAAGAAAATAAAAAGGTACTTCCTGAAAATAGAAGGAGGAAAAACAAATGGATAACAGAGAAAATATTCGAACTAATGGACAAGAGAAGAGAAGCTAAGAATAGGGATAGAAATGAATATAGAGAACTTAATAGACAAATAAAAAAGAAGTGTATAGATGCCAAGGAGAGTTGGCTTGATGAACAATGTAGGGAAATTGAGGACCTTGAAAAAAGGGATTCTAAAATGATGTATGATAAGATTAGAGAAATTACCAAGAGAAAGGGGAGTAATGGGGGGGCAATGAAAGATAGAGAAGGAAAGGTTTTAATGGACGAGGAGGATATTAAACATAGATGGGAGGAGTATGTAAAGGACCTATTTGAGGACGACAGACAAGAAGGAGAAGAGGAAAATTATAGATATCTAGATGGGGAAGAAATAATGGAAGAGGAAGTGAAATTTGTAATGAAGAAAATGAAAAAAGGGAAGCCATGGGTGAGGATGGGGATTTTGCAATAAGAAAACTCACTAGTCTAATAAACCAAATTTACGAAAAGGGTACAATAACGGAACATATGTGTAACTCGATTTTTATACCACTAACAAAGATAAACGGAACAATGGAATGTAGTAATCATCGCACAGTCAGTATCATGAGTCAAATAACCAAAATCATATTAAGGATAGTTTTAAATAGAATAAGAAATAAAGTGAGAGAACAAGTTTCATGGGAGCAATTTGGTTTCATAGAAGGGAAAGGAACAGCAAATGCAATTTTTATAATAAGTACGATAATGGAGATGATGATAGAAAAACAACAAAATGTATATCTTTGCTTTGTTGACTACGAGAAGGCGTTTGATAGGGTAAGACATGAGGATTTGATCAATATTTTGGAAAAAGTGGATATAAATAGCAAAGACATGAGTATCATCAGAAATTTGTATTGGAAGCAAAGTGCAGCAGTGAGGGTGCGGGGAGGAAGAACAGAATTTCAAGCTATAAAGAGGGGAGTGCGTCAAGGCTGTGTTATGTCTCCAGATTTATTTAATTTATATGGCGAGATGATCCTTAGGGAATTAGAGGGAATTGAAGGGATTAAAATTGGAGGATTTAATATAAATTATATCAGATATGCTGATGACACGGTATTGGTGGCTGACTCAGAAGAAAAACTGCAACATCTATTGAATGTAACCGTAAGAGCTAGTGAGGAGAAAGGTTTAAATGTAAATATGGAGAAAACTAAAATACTAGTGGCCAGTAAAACAGATCCACCAAGAGTGCAAGTACAAATAGCAGGGAGAAGAATAGAACAAATAACCAAATTTTCGTACCTGGGAAGCGTATTGACAGAATATTGTAGATGTGAAAAAGAAATAAAATCAAGGATAGCGATAGCTAAAAGCACGTTTCAGAAAATGAAAGGGGTTTTAACAAACAAGAAAATGTCTACAGATATAAGGAGAAGAACAGTTAAAACATTTATATGGTCAACACTATTATATGGTTCAGAAGCGTGGACAATCAGCAAAAAATTGCAGGAAAACTTAGAAGCAGCAGAAATGTGGATATGGAGACAACTATTAAGAGTACCATGGACAGCGAAGAAAACAAATGAAGAAGTATTGAGAGAAATGGAGACAGATAGGGAATTGATGACAACAATAAGGAAAAGACAGTTGCGATTCTTAGGACATATAATGAGGAGGGAAGGGTTGGAAGAGGTGGTGATGACGGGAATGGTGGAGGGAAGGAGAGCAAGAGGAAAGCAGAGGGAGAAGTATATGGACGGGCTGATGAGGGCGACGGGAAAACAACTCAAACCAGCACAGATGTTACAAGTAACTAGGGACCGTGAACGGTGGCGCTCCATGGTTGCCGAAGTCCAAGAGGATATGGCACGACGGTAAGGTAAGGTAATAGTCCATTAACTTATATGAGATTAATGAATACTGTTCCAGATGGGTTGTTAGGAAACACTGCCAGTGTATTTCTAAATGATATTCTAATAGCTTCCTGAACAGCTGAGCACTTTAAGAAATTATATTTGGTATTATCAAGACTAGTTTAAGCAGGATTGAAAGTGAAAATTGAAAAATGTATTTTTTGTTTGTTTTGTTTTGCAGGGCAGTGTCATTTATTTGTAATCTAAAATAAACAGACATGAACTTATTACAGTAAATTCATAGGTAGAAGAAGTAAAGAATAAAGAACTATTCAGTTCCGGACAGGGTATTATAGGAAGTTTATCAAGGAACATGCAGACATAGCTAATCCATTAACTTCCTTGTTGAGGAAAGATTCAAAGTTTATTTGGAGACCTACACAACAAGTTTTTGAAAAATCAAAAGATGAGCTTACTAGCTCTTCAGTTCTCATATTTCCTAATTGTGATAAAGAGGTCATTCTTTGTACTGATGCGCCTGACATAGGGTTAGGAGGCATACTGATGCTAGAGACAAATGAAACTGATACATATAGCTTACACATCGATACTTTTTAATAGTGCAGAGAGAAACTACTCCATCATAGAAAGAGAAATCTTACATACATACATACATATACCAAGGCTTTTTCCCCCTTCCAAGGGAGGTAGCCAAAAAGGGAAAGGCATAAAAACACTCCCACCCATTTCATCCCTAAATACACTCCACACCCCTCCCTCTCATCTGAGCACCTCCTGGATGACGGGTCATCCCTGCACCCTGCCCACCGCCCTGGGTCAGAAGCAGTGTCGCAAGAAATCTTAGCAGTGATATATTCACTAAAAGTTTGAGAGATATCCAATCAGTGTGGACTGATCATAGAGCTATCCAAAACTTATTCAAGCAAAAGAATCTTAGGGGAAGATTAACCAAGTGGTTTATTGTACTTCAGTGATATGAGGTTAAGTTTGAATATATTCCAGGTAGAAAGAATGTTGCAGCAGATGCACTATCTAGAAATATTAGCCAACCAACGTAAGGGTTGATCAATTTCATCTGCAGTATAGGTGAACTAGTACCATTAGACAAGGAAATTATACTAAGGGAACAAAGAAGAGATAAGATTTTGTAAAAAGTAGCCCAGAATTTGATGAACCCAAGAGGCATTCCTCCAAAACTACCAAAAGGGTATAAGATAGAGGAATTTCATTTGTACAAAGGATTTTGTATAGAAAAAAGTTGTAAGTGGGAAGGATATTTCTAGGGGCCCAGTGAATCAGCTGGTAATTCCACAAACTCTTGTACAAGAGGTACTGAAATTACTTCATGATAGTGATTGTAGTCCACATTCAGGAAAGGATAAAACTTATAGACAAGCACAACTTAAAAAGACATATATGTTTATATAGAAAATTGCTTGAAAAGTGCGGAGATAAAAGGAAATACACCCAAACCTGCTCCTATGCTATTATATCCCATCCCACAGAGACCTTGGGAAAGAGTTCACATGATACACTGGAGTTACCTATGTCTGAAAATAGATACAAATATATATTTGTCGCTATTTATTATCTTTCAAGATTTTATATTTTACAACCCATACAAAATAAGAGAGCTGAAACAATTGCTTCAGTAATTCATGATCAGATAATCTTTAATTTTACCACTGCTAAGAACTTAGATGGACTGAGATGGTATGAACAATTTGCAGAGGATGGATGATGGAAGACTGCCCAGAGCTGCACTTCATATGCGGCCGGAAGATAGAAGACCGGTGGGCAGCCCTAGAAAAAGAGGGACGAAAGGAGATTAGGAAGTTTAGACGATTCGAGGAGAAGATCTACAAATATACTACAAAATGAAGTCTACAGAGACAGAGAAACTGGAGAGAAATTAGGAAACGAGGACCACTGGCTGAATGAAGATAATGCTACCAAGCATATATATATATATATATATATATATATATATATATATATATATATATATATATATATATGAAAAAGGTGGAAAAAGAGAGTCGAATAAACTCGGAACGAGACCCGTGACTCTCTTTTTCCACCTTTTTCAACTTGTCACAATGTCTCAACATACACACACACACACACACACACACACACACACACACACACACACACACACACACACACACACACACACACACACACACACACACACACACACACACACACACACACACACACACACACACACGCACACGCACACACACACACGCGATTGTCGAATTGACGGCGAAGATTGGACCTCCGAAAAAACACATACGAAATTTTCGTGGATTTTAACGACGAAGGAGTACCTGTGTTGTATTAGTAGGAAAGGGAAAAGCTCGTGGTGTGGTGGGAAGGTAAAGAAAGAAAAAAAAAAAAAAGGAGGGGAGGGATTATGGAGGAAAATGGAAGAAAATGAGGAAGGGGACGAACGGGCCCCGGGCATCAGAAGGAATGTAATTAAGAAATGTGCAGACGACACAGGTGAAGTCGAACAAATCAGTAAAGGTATAAGAATTAGAAATACAGATAAGAGCAGCGCAATAGAAAGTGGAGATAATTATTTACGTGGATTTAATGAGGGAGGAGATGACAACCTCCCCCGATTAGCAAGTCAAGAGGAAAAACTAACAAAAATGAACGAATCATGGGAGGTTAGGTTTACTCAACTTGCACTCATTACACAAAGAGTTGATAAAGAGCAGCGCAATAGAAAATGAAGATAATTATTTATATGGATTTAATGAGGGAGGAGATGACAACCTCCCCCGATTAGCAAGTCTAGAGGAAAAAATAACAAAAATGAACGAATCATGGGAGGTTAGGTTTACTCAACTTGCACTGATTACACAAAGAGTTGATAAATTGGAAGAACTAAAGAGAACCAAAACCTAAATAAAGAAAAAGAAGAATTAAAAAGACAGTAAAAAGAAGTAAAGGATGAGAATGAGGAATTAAAGAGGAATAATAAAGAGAATAAAGAGTCCATAGCAAAAGAGATAAGTGGTTGGAAGAAGGTTCAAGAGAATACCAAAATTGAATTTAGAGATATAGTGAAACAACAGATGAAGGAACACACTAAGGACACAGTTATTAATGCGATGAGAGAGAAGGGGAATATGGTAAGATACTTAGCAGATAAAAACAAATGTATAATTATGTTAGGAATGGAAGAGAAACATAATCCAAGCAGGACTACAGGAGTAAGAGAGGAGAAAGAAAGAGTGAACAGGGTACTAAAAATATTTCAAGAAGATGAACAGGAAATAGGGAAAGAAATTAAAGAAATATATAGACTTGGGAAATACAGTATAGACAATACCAGATCAATTAAGGTTAAATTCAGGTCACAAATAACAGCAGAGAATGTCTTATCAAAGATAGGAAAACTAGCAGAAAGTGATCAGTACAAACAGGTATGGATAAAAAGAGATGAATAAAGAGGAAAGAGAGGAAGAGAAAACAAAAAGAATCGAAGCTAAGGAAAAAAGAACGAGAACAGGACAAAGAGTCAGACAAAGAGAAATTCTATTGGACAGTAGTGGATATGAAAATGAGGAAATGGTTCATAGGAGAGAAAAACAAAAGGGAAACAGAAAGTAGGAAGGAGGTAACAGAAAATTAAAATGTCCTTCACAAATATAGATGGATTAATAACAGGCTTGAATGAACTGAATGATTACCTGATGGAAAAGGAACCTGACATAATGGGAATTGTGAAGACAAAATTGTATGGTCCATTACCACCCAAAATTATAGGGCATGGTGGATATAATTATTGGATTAGAAGCAGAGAAGTAAAACAAGGTGGTGGATTTATGTTCCTGACTAAGAGGGACATAAACGTGAGGAATGTTACATATAGAAAGAATAGAGTGGATATGATCATGATGGAAATAGAAGACAGGGACAAGAAGAACAGGAAGTTTGTGGTAAATTATGTGCCTCCTAAAACAGCTTCGTGGGAAGAGAGAGAACACAGAAATATGATAGATGACACAAGAATAACATTAAATAAGATAATGGAAAATGGAGGAAGAATAATTATAATGGGTGACTTTAATTGTAAAGAAATCTGGTGGGAAGGAATGACAGTGAAGGGTGGAGATGACTTATGAAATGTACTACTTGATATGATTATAGAGTATACAATGACACAATGGATACAAGAGAATACTAGGTATAGAAATGAGGAAGAGCCAACGAGACAAGACCTAATAATCACATCAGAACCTGAAATAGTTCACAAGTTTAAATATAAGACACCACTAAGTGAAAGTGATCACATATTAGTAGAACTGGAACTAAATGAAGAAAAATGCACGAGAAAAAACGAATAATATAGGAAGGGAAGAATGATGTATGGAAAAAAATTGATAAAAAGATATAAAAAAAAACACTCTGGGAAAGGATATACAGAGTAAGCAACAGTAGAAGAGAAATTGAAAAAAAAAGACAAAATATTATAAGGTAGTGGAAAAGTATGTTCCAAGACAAAAACAAGAAAAAGAATATGTAAAATGTTGGTACAACAAAAGATGTAGAGAGCTAAAATATAAAAGGGATAAGCTTGGATAAAATGGAGGAAAGACAAAAAATTCGAAAAATGGAAAATATATACTGATTATAGAAATGAACATGTACAAGTGCGCAGTGAAGAAAAGAGAAAATACGAAAAGGATGACATAGAAAAATGTAAAGATCAACCAAAACTATTTCATAGATTTGTAAACAACAAACTGATAAACAAACAAGAATTAGTGAAACTACGACAAGGAGGAATAGAATACACAGAGGAAATAGAAATGGTAGAAATTATAAACAAGCATTTTAAATCAGTGTTTACGAGGGAGAACATACAACTTAGAGATGTCGAGTGGGAGGGGGGAGTCCCCCCTATGAAGGAGATAGAAGTAACAAAGAATGAAATAATGAATCACTTGAGTAATATCGATGTCAGAAAATCACATGGGATGAACTAACAGACAAAATACATAGTCTAATAAGCAGTTCATTGAAGGAAGGAAAAGTTCCAGAAGATTGGAAAAGAGCAAATATAGTACAGTACCGATATATAAGGGGGGAAACAAAGAAGACCCTACAAACTACGGATCAGTC
>NC_134780.1:14903149-14905649 GCF_046742065.1 Oratosquilla oratoria | reverse complement strand
TTTAGCAGAGAGAACTTGGTGACTGCATCTAGTCCACTACTCCCTCTCCACTCTAAAACTGGCGCGTTACATCGACTGGACGTCGTTTGTCTCCAACTTCGCCTTCTGCTCTGCCAGAGTCGTCATCGCTCAGCTCCAAAACCCTGATCATCTGCCGAAGCTTTCGATGAGTTATTTAAGTGTTTACATGTGGAGACTATTCGAGTGAGCTACGACCGAACTGACCTAAGGTGAAACAGTTGGTGTTGTTTTTCCCTATTCTTCAAGTTGATTTGATAGTGCATTGTGGGAAGACCAGAATTATAAACTTCCAGTGCAATCTTGTGTTTTCTTGCTTGTCCTACGAGTCTATAAACGAACCGAGAGTTCTGAAGCAGGCAGTGGTGGTCCGCACCTAGTTTCAGAACTAAAGGACCTAATTGGTCCTTTACATGTGGCGACCTTGCCAGGATTAGACTCGTAACGACTCGTAAGGTTGGTGATTTGTCTGTTGGCACCTTGAGCGTGCAAACCGTTCATTTGAATTTGTTTAGAGTGATTTCTGTCGTCTTGACACTTGCTCGACTGTGGTCGAGGCACCTTGAGCGTGCAAATTGTCCATTTAAATTGTAGTTTCGAGTGGTTTCTGCCATCTTGGCATCTTGCTCGACTATGCTTGTGGCACTTTAAGCGTGCAAACTGTCCATTTAAGTTGTTTGTCTTTCAGAGTGATTCTAGGCGGTCAGTCTACGTAGTACTGTAGCAACGGAAGCAAAAAAAGCTCCAGTTACTACATCGTTTTTGTTTAGTCAGTAGGGTGTTGTTTAGGACAGTTAGTCCTTTCGTCAGCTGGACGACCATAGTTTGTTCCGTATTGAAAATTTGGTGTATATATATTTTTCGTTAACTTCAGTTACACTACTTTTCCTCTGTACTTGACCTTAATTTGTGCTGTTTATTGTCTTAGTATTTTGTTAATCGTAGCCATACTCCCAAGAATGTCTAAGTTTACTTCTATCGAAGAACTCAAGGCCCAGGCCGAATCCATCGGTTTTAAAGGTGACGATATTGGCCGCTTTGTTTTAAATCAACAGGCATTTGAAAGGGATGAAAGAACCAAAGAACGCGAGCGAGAACGGGATAAGGAACAGCGAGAACACGAAAGGAAACAGCGAGAACATGAAAGGGAACAGCGAGAACATGAAGAGAAAGAAAAGAAGGAACAGCGAGAACATGAAGAGAAAGAAAAGAAGGAACAGCGAGAACATGAAGAGAAAGAAAAGAAGGAACAGCGAGAACATGAAGAGAAAGAAAAGAGGGAACAGCGAGAACACGAAGAAAAGATGGCTAAATTACAACATGAAAAGGAAATTGAGCTTGCCAAACTTGCACCCGACTCCCGTAACCAGCCTCCTAGCCAGGACATCTTCGTCAAGCGGCCCGACCTCCCCACGTACCAAGAAGGAGAAGACATAGCCTCGTACCTCTCTAGGTTCGAAAGGGTAGCAAACCTGCTCCAAGTTGAGGAAGATTCGCTTGCCGCCAGGTTGGGCAGCACATTAACAGGTAAGGCTGCTGAATTGTATTCTACGTTTGATTTGGCAACGATAAGCAATTTTTCCCTCCTTAAGCATGCATTGCTCACAGGATTTGACAAGACTCCCGAACGCTATAGATTGGACTTCAGGAACGACAAGATTCGCGTCGGGGAAAATTACCGACAATTTGCTACCCGTCTACGACAGCTATTCGACAACTGGCTGGAGGCGTGCAAGGTCCCCAAGACATTCGAAGCTCTAAGACAATTTGTTGTCTTAGATCAGTTCCTTGCTTCTCTCATTCCAGATATACGCCTCTTCATCAAGGAACAGAGTGTAACTTCCCTAGAATCGGCGGTGGCAAAGGCGGATGATTGGGCCTCCGCCCATAAGGCCTATCCAAAGCCGAATACTAACTATGTTTCCGGTAAGACTTCTTTTCCTCGTAGGAAAACTAATGTGGCCGAATCTTTACCTCCCCCTAGCCATGGCTCAACCCATCAAGATACAAAAGGCGGTGCCTTCCGTACGCCCATGAGGTGTTTCAACTGCGGCGAAGAAGGACATCTTCGATCTCGTTGTCCAAAGAATCCCCGTGCATTCAAAGACAAAGAGGCCCAATCTCAATTCAAGGTAGGGTTTTGCATGAGTAACAGGACCACCCCATGTTTCACCGTTGCAGGAACTATCAATGGCTCTTGGACTTCTACCATAGTCAGGGACACTGGATGCAACTGTGTCCTGGTCTCCGAAGAAGCTGTCCCAGACGCAGATGTGTCCCTGTGCCCAAAGGTATCTGTAGCAGACTTTTTGGGACGAGTTAACGAGTTTCCTGTTGTCCGCTGCTATATACGCTGTCCATACTACGAGGGATGGGTTGACGCAGTCAGAGCTCCTATGAAGTGCGCAAGCGTCTTGATCGGCAACGTTCCTGGGGCACGGGATCCTAGTAAACCTGACCCCTTTCTTTTCAAACACCATGC
>NC_134780.1:14893149-14895649 GCF_046742065.1 Oratosquilla oratoria | reverse complement strand
CGTGAGCCACACTGGACGAGACGGTACTGTCCTCCCCCGTGGTCTTGGAGGAGGGCGTATCCTAGGCCATACAAGCGCGAAGCATCTGTTTGGAGTACGGTCGAAAGGGCAGGATCGAAGGCCGCAAGCACCGGTGGACTGGACAAGGCCCTCTTGACGCGTTCAAAAGCCTGGTCGTGGTCCTGGGTCCACACGAACGATCTCTTGGGGCTCATCAGTGGGCGAAGCGGGGCAGCAGCTGAGGCTACGTCAGGCGAGAAGTCAGCTAACTGATTCGCGAGACCCATGAAGGACCGCAGGTCTGTGATGTTAGCCGGCTTGACGAAGTCTATAATGGCACGAACCTTGCTTGGGTCTGCTGCTATGCCGTCATGAGAGAGCCGATAGCCGCAGAAGGAAACCGTGTCCGCTGCGAGTACGAACTTCTCGGCGTTCAAGGTGATGCCATGTTTCCTGCATCTAGCCAGGACGTCGTCAACACGGCGGAGGTGGGAAAGGTAGTCTTCGTCGTATAGAAGAAGGTCGTCCACTACCTTTACACAATGCATCACTCCCTGGAGCGCCAGGTCGCCTCGTAGACAGAAGGCGTCCCCCGTGGCTGCGAAACCCATGGGGCCACGGAGGTAGCGGAAGCGGCCGTATGGAGTGATGAAAGTGGTGAGCCACTGATCTTCCTCGGCCAGAGGGATCTGCCAGTATCCACACAAGGCGTCAATCGTGGTGAAGTATTTGGCCTGTGGGTCGACGCTCCTGGTGGCTGCAAAAGGAGTCGGTGTTAAACCTGGCTGTTAAGCTTGGAGAGGTTAGTGGTGATGCGTATACCTCCTCCTGGCTTCTCGACGACAACCATGGGGTGGCACCAAGGAGACGGATCCTCGCCAGCTGGGGCGATAATACTTTGTGCCACCCTGGATTCCAATTCGGCCCGCACCTGGTCCTGGTATGCTCGAGGGATCAATCGGGGTGTGTGGATCGCGAAGGGCTGCGCGTTCTCCCTAAGGTGAATGCGCATAGGTGGTCCGGACATAGGTTGCAGAGGTGCCTTGTGCAAATCGGCCTTCTTAACAAGAACGTCTGTATATTCCCGGAGGAAGTACTTCCTGGCCTCTGACGGCGAGGTGTCGGCAGGCAACGGGAATGGCGACGACGGTGCTGGAGGTAGGACAGCTGTGACAGCTGGTTGCACGTGGCACTGTGCAGTGGCCACAAGCGCAGCACTCGTCGACTCCCTAATCGCTCCGAGGGTGTTACCGTCGTATGAAATCTGCCTTGGGAAGTCCTTCGGGATAAGTCCTAGAGTCCTGCAATGCTTCCACGAGAGCAATGGAGTGGTCAGGGCACCTTGGACATCGATCCACCCCGAGCATGTCAAACTGCCATAGGTGAGCTCCGCCCGCAAAGAACCCAATGCTGCAGGCATCTTGGACCCGTCGGCGTTGTAGTACTCCGGAGAAGGGGGCGGTTGCAAGTCGTTCCTTGTGATGCCCAGTTGCTGAAGATGTTGAGGGCCCATCACCGTAGTATCGGCCCCTGTATCCGGAATCATGTCAATACAACCTGACCTTCCACCGTAAGTAACGACGACTGAGATGATAGGCGAAGGCGAAGGCTTGTCACGGGTAGTGGACTGAATGCTGCGCACACCACTTGCTGGCCGTGTAGAAGTGCTGGGGTCTGGTGGCGGTGAATGCGTCCTCACTACGTGGATCGAACGACCGTCGTTTCTAGTCTTCGGGGGCTTGGACTTCGAATGACGCTGGGTCTTGGGTTTGGAAGACCTGCAGATTTTGTCGAAGTGCCCGTACCGACTGTAAGCCTTGCACTGTGTAGACTTGGCTGGACAAGCACTCGTGTGTGACCGGTGCCCTTTATCACCGCAACCATGGCAAACTGCCTCTGAAGCAGGGCAGCCTTTATGGCCATGCTGCTGACGACCACAATTGCTGCAAGGAGATAGCGGTGGGGGTGCAGTGGAACGTGCGCCTGCCTTGGCCTTATGGTCCGTCTTCTTGCCTTTCCTGTATTGAGAGACTACACGGACTGTGGGAGGAGCACGTAGAGCGGAGGCTGTCGTCCTGGTAGCCTCGTATGAGCGGCATAGGGTCACGACGTCAGTGAGTGTCGATGCAGCGTCGAGTGCGACGATCTTCTGTGCCAATTCCTCGTCCTGCACGCCAGTGAGAATTCCATGCTTCAGCCAAGCCTCTATGCAGGTTGTGTTGTTGGCTTTGCAGACGTCTACCTCGTCCGAGAGGTCTTTGAGCCGCACAAAGAAGTCTGCAAACGATTCGCCGGCAGCCTGTTTGCTTCGTTGCTTGATTCCTTGAAGTGCTTCTGAAGGGCGTCGAGCACGTCTGCCACAGACGAAGTGTCTGGAGGTATTTGCAGTGTATGCTCCAATACTCGCTGAGTTTCCTGAGAAAGGCACATGCGTAGCTGTATCAGCTGTTTAGGGAGGGATAGACTCGTTAAATCCACCATAGTCGCGTAATCATCCCAC
>NC_134780.1:14878149-14888149 GCF_046742065.1 Oratosquilla oratoria | reverse complement strand
TCTCTCTGTGTATCAGATTCGGACCGTTCATGTTCCAGAATGAGGAATATTGTCAGATACGTGGTCTGGCAATGGGGAGTCCACTCAGTGCAGTCCTAGCATCATTATACAAGTACAAAGAAGAGTTAGGACATTTGCTCCGCAGAGCAGGGCTGAAGATCGCCAGTACATCCAGTACGAAGATAGGTGAAGTAGTGAGAGGTAAGGGTAGAAAAGAACATAATAACAACAGCATGGTTTACAGAATCCCATGTGGTGGCTGTGACCTAAACTACTTTGGGGAGACAGGAAGAGGCATACACAAGCGGACATATGAGCACACGAGCGACCTGAGGGCCCACCGAGCATCAAACGCCCTGGTGGTTCATGCGGAGAAATACGGACATTTACCTAACTGGGACGGAGTGGAAATATCAAAACAAGAGTTAGACAAGAAAAAAAGAAAAATAGTAGAGGCAGCTTTTATAGCATCCCAGCCCTGTTGTAACCATCGTGATGGTTTTATTAAGCTGTCCAAAACGTCCGGCTGGATGGTCTTACAGGAGCTGAAGGGTACGAGAGGGAGGGAGGGGGTGGGTTAAGGAAGGAACGCGGAATGATGGAAGGTATATAACTGTTGATTTCCCGATCATGTTTGTACACTCTGAAGAAGCTCTGTTAAGAGCGAAACGTCAGTTAATAAAACTTCAACGATTCTCGGTGTTTATCTCACCACCCTGCCACTCATTTTGTCGTCCATTCCTCAACACACACACACACACACACACACACATATATATATATATATATATACATATATATATATATATATATATATATATATATATATATATATATATATATATATATATATATTCTGGTTGAAATCAACTGCACTAGTTGCTTTAACAATCTTCAAGACTGTATTCTTTAATCTGGAGAATACTTTCCTATTAGCAACTGAGAGGGACAGGAAGTAGTCATTCATGACTCTCAAAAGAATATACAGTGTATGCCAACTGATATATTTTTGCATAGTAATAGTATTGAACAACTATTGACTCCACCGAAACTATAGTTTTTCGCCTCGTCGTGAGGCGTCTTCAGGGTGAGGACTGCTTTGTAGGATGCTCTGCTATATTGAAGGTCTTCCAACGAATAATGACCGCTGGTTGGATGGGCGGGCTTATAAGGCTCAGCCTGCCTAGCTCAGACGGAATACTGGCCTCTCATTGGCTGAGAGGTGCAGTATGGGATTTTGTCCGGGAGCCAAGGGGGTGGGATTTTGTCTGGGAGCCAAGGGGGTGGGATTTTGTCTGGAAGCCAAGGGGGTGGGATTTTGTCTGGAAGCCAAGGGCATCACACTCCTCGCGGTACCGATCATGAAAAGAATTATTTTCATGATCGGTACCGCGAGGAGTGTGATGCCCTTAGGAATATCATCAAGAGAGGAGTCACCCCAACCAACAGAAATGCCATCATAGACTTGAGAATATTCTGTAAACCTAACCTCATTAGTTCCCTGATTATGAGGAATAGCACGGCGCCCAGGGCCCCGAGTGAGGCTACCACCAATGTTGTATACAAATTTTCATGTCAGGAGGGCCGCTGCGACGGCTCCAGCACATACATTGGCAGGACCTCCTCTACACTGCGACGTCGCCTACAATCCCATAGAAACCAGGGATCAATTTTCCAGCATTTCACTGAAACACACAACATGAAGCCTCCTCTACAGAAGCTGCTAGACCAAACGGACATTCTTCACAAGGAGTCTGCCTTCAGGAAGCTGCAGATTGCAGAAGCAGTATCCATTACTTGCCAGCGCCCTACCATCAACATACAGCAAGCTGCTGATTTTATTCTCCCTTCCGCGCGCCCTGTAAAGAATAACCCCCTCCAGGAACAACAAGCCCTTAGACAGCAGCAGCCCCGCGAACAAATGGAACATGTCCAGCTAGTCAATCAGCGCCTAGGACCAGTAACCAGAGCAGCAGCAAATCAGGCCAGAGCTTCTAGACAAAATCCCACCCCCTTGGCTCCCGGACAAAATCCCACCCTCTTGGCTCCCAGACAAAATCCCACCCTCTTGACTCCCAGACAAAATCCCACCCTCTTGAATCCCAGACAAAATCCTACCCTCTTGGCTCCTAGACAAAATCCCACCCCCTTGGCTTCCAGACAAAATCCCACCCCCTTGGCTTCCAGACAAAATCCCACCCCCTTGGCTCCCAGACAAAATCCCACCCCCTTGGCTCCCGGACAAAATCCCATACTGCACCTCTCAGCCAATGAGAGGCCAGTATTCCGTCTGAGCTAGGCAGGCTGAGCCTTATAAGCCCGCCCATCCAACCAGCGGTCATTATTCGTTGGAAGACCTTCAATATAGCAGAGCATCCTACAAAGCAGTCCTCACCCTGAAGACGCCTCACGACGAGGCGAAAAACTATAGTTTCGGTGGAGTCAATAGTTGTTCAATACTATTACTATGCAAAAATATATCAGTTGGCATACACTGTGTATATTCTTTTGAGAGTCATGAATGACTACTTCCTGTCCCTCTCAGTTGCTAATAGGAAAGTATTCTCCAGATTAAAGAATACAGTCTTGAAGATTGTTAAAGCAACTAGTGCAGTTGATTTCAACCAGAATTGCCTTAGAGAAAACCTGTGCCCCAGAAATATATATATATATATATATATATGTATATATATATATATATATTAAAGAATATTTATATAAACTACTGCAAAGGTCTGAAAAGTGGGTTAATGGAATTTAACACAAGTAAATGCAAGGTTATGCACATGGGTAAAAATAACAGTAAGTACGATTACAAGTTATTTGGAAATTCGTTAACAAAAGTGGATAGTGAAAAGGATCTCGGGGTAATTGTCAGTAACGATCTCAAATCATCTAAGCAGTGTATTTCAGCCTCTGAGAAAGCAAACAAGATTCTAGGACTGATTGCGTGATCTTTTGACTTCAAAAGTTCATCTCTCATTAGCAAGCTAAATAAATCGTTGGTTCGTCCACATTCGAAATATGCTGTTTCTGTATGGTCTCAGAATCTCATTAAAGACATTGACAGATTAGAAAATGTACAACGCGAGCCACAAAACTAATTATAAATATCAAAATTAAATCATATGAAAATCGACTAAAACATGAATCTGTTTTCCCTAAAAAAAACTTAGACTCAGAGGTGACTTGATACAGGTCTTTAATATTCTAAAGGGAATTGAGAACATCAAAAGTGACAAAGTTTTCACACTGAATGATAATTCGACAAGAAATAATGGTCTCGAACTGTCAAGAAATATATCTAATTTGGAAGTGGCTAGAAACAACTTCGCAACCGTGTAGTAAATGAATGGAACAATCTTCCTGCAGAAGCAGTGCAATGTAGTTGAGTTCGAAGCTCTAAGATTCGTTTAGATAAACACCTAAGCAAGATGCTGGAATAACTGCCATTTATTTTATATTACTTGTTTATTTGTTTGTTATTGTTTATTTGTTTAATATTGTTTGCTTGGTTTCTATTTATTATCAGTTATCTGTCAATATACTCTTATTTACTATTTATGTGTTTGTTTATTATTTAACTGCACCTATGCATTTATTTAATTTTTCATTATTATCTATATTATCATAATTTTTATTTATTTTTATTTAATTTATTTATCATCATTAAATTTTATCCTAATCCGACCTAGTTATGGAACAAAAGGTCTCCTGCCGGCATGCTCCGCCTTTGTAATCCTTTGTAATATATATATACATATATTGTATATATATATATATAAATTTATATTATATATATATACACATATTATGTATATATATATATGTAAGAGGCCGGTAGTGTACGAATGGAAATGAGCTAGGGCATTAGAATAATTCAGACTCGACGCCTGCTCGAGGGCGATGTTATGTCTATGTGAGGGCGACGTTTTGTCTATGTAAACACACCGATGGTGGTGACTGTTTTATATTCGATTATGTAATCAAACTCTGTAAGCGCAGGTTACCTTCGTTTGACTAATGCTGAGGTAAACAATTTTTGCTAGTGGCATTGTAATGGCTTTCCGAATTGGTGCAAGGTGGAGAAGGAGGAAAAAACTATTGGTGCATGAATTCAAAGTCACGCCCATAAGGAGTGACATTTATTTGAAACGTCACTGGAGATTGGATTAGAAAAATGAGTGACGTGAGACGAAGGTAGCTTAGCGTAGGATACGGGATCTCGAGGGAGAAGATATAGAGAGGGTGTGGAGAGAGGATCAGGAGACGATGTAGAGACGAGAGAAAAGAGATCCCGAGTGTAAGCAGAAGGTGAAATTACAGAGAAAGAAGAAAGAAAATTCACCACCCTTTTATTAACCCAAAGGACGAGAGAACTAGGCACGGGGCCTAGAAAATAGTGAGACTACAGGAAAAAGAAGGCAAGGGGCCTTGAGACGAGTGATATTACAAGTCAAATTTAAGTGACAGTGGTGACAAGGGGAGGTGAAAGTGGTGCTCAGCGGTGCGACGAACGAACTGGGTGTTAAACACCTCCGAAGAGAAGTGGCACAAGAAGTCTACGGGAACAAGACAACCAAAGTCAAGAGTGTATCACGACTACGAGAGAAATCTACAACTTCAAGTAACTGCTACGTTGGGAACAAGCATTCTTCAAGGTTCTTCAAGGTGATCATCATCTACAAGGCGGTCTTCAAGGCAGAGTGTGTGATGGAGGAAGAACAACGTCGTTGACGAATGACAAGACCGCAGAAGGACGTCAAACCAGACATTGACATCACGAAGCGACATCGCAAGCAGCCAGGCTAAAGCAAGGTATTAGTAATAAGTATGAGTACCCCTCAGAATTCTAACGTGTTGAGACACGAAATTCACACATCAAATACAAATATTCCAAAATTCACAGGAGAGTCTAACACATATGGTGTAAACAAGTTCTTGAACCTCATTGACACTCTTATAGTTAGTAAAAACATTACCAATGAGGATCGTAAGATTGAGATTCTCAAGGAGAATATAGATCCAGAGCATGGAAGGGCGAGGTTTGTCATTAACTTCCAGCAAATGGAATTAATTAATCAATATGATAATTACAAGAAAGCCTTTCTTAAACATTTCATGTCCAAATGTGATCAGGATCCTATTAGATCATTGGTAAAAATGATTAAGGAAGTTAGGACAAGTGAAACTGACACAGAGTACTTAGCTATATTAGATAGATGGTCAAAAGACATGAATTCTATCTTGAAAGATTCAGACTGGATAGAAAGATCTAGTGAGAAGATGAAAATCTCACAGGTAATCAAATTGATTACATTTAGCTTATTGGCAAAGAATTCTGATGACTTAACAGCAGAAAGGCTGTACAAAGATTTAAAATCAAATATCTGTTTAGGAGAAGTAGATTATCTTCTTCAAGGATACAGTGAGACCAGAACAATAAACCCATATGTAATGCCTATAAATCAACAAAGCCAATATAGGAACTCTAGAGAGTTTAAGAAAACAGAAGTAGGACATAGGCGGCATGCTAGAAGTCCATCTAGGGATAGGGATACCAGAATCCTATGTTTTAATTGTAATGCATGGGGACACAAGGCACAAGAATGTTTTTATGGGATTATTTGCAGAAATTGCAAATACGAAGGTCACAATGAGTATCAATGTAGGAACCCTCCATTCTGTATTTACCATAATAAAATCGGACACAGAACTCATAAATGCCGAAATTTTCGGGTACCCCCAGGGCTAAGAGGAAAACCCCCAGACACAGAATAAACCATTTCAGACCTCCCCATATACATACCGATAGGCGGTATTGTGTTAAATATGGGAATGCAAGGGAGATGAAAGAAACTGACAAACTGATAATTACTGTTGGTAAAACTTCTGTAGGACCTCTCATTGCAGGTAAAGTGTTCAATAAGCCTATTCAAATTTTTATTGATACAGGGTCTGTAGTTAATGTAATTACTAGTAAAGTTTTAAATCAGTTAAACCCAGGAGTGAAAATGTTGGAACCAATCCGTTACACATTGCAAGGTGTAACTGGAAATCAGTTAAAAACATTAGGCAAGATTGAGCTAGAAGTTGCCTTGTATACAAATGAACAATTGTACATCCCAGTGATAGTGGTAGAAGAGTCTGTTTTTCCAGGAGATTTATTGATAGGATTTGCAACTATGAGAAAAGAAAACATGGTAATTTGTCCTGCTGACTTAGGAATTTTAGTGAAGTCACAGTTAATCCCATTCTTAAATCAACCAGACTTAAGACCAGTGACAGGAATCAATGAATCCTTAGATAACATTTCTATCCTAGATAGCGAGGCCGAGCGGTCCAACCCTACAGAAAGTAAAACAATTTGTGAACCCAACTCAGAAGTTCAGGAAATCCCAGAGATTACTAAATTATCAACCACAGATGCCTTGAGAATTGCAGATTGCGGATTAACAAGGTCGACATTGTTACATCCCATGTCAATTAATAAGGTTGAAGTGTGTTTGAAAGGAATCAATGTAGACTCTGAAGTAATTACAGTCCCAGAATCAGTTAAACTTAAAGGATTGAAGTGGGACTCAGGGATTTATAAGACAAATAAGAACAGAGTAGAAGTATTAGTAATTAATACTATGAATAAAGAGATAGTTTTAAAGAAAAGTACACAAATAGGATGTATTCAGGTGTGTACTAAACCTATTAAGATTTTAAATGAGAATAGTGAGGAGATAGAATTACCAACTTCATCAATTTGTTCAGTACAAGAAGGCATAGACTTAAGAAATAGATATAAAGAATTATTACAATCAACTAATTGCCCTGAGTTGGATGAAGCTTTATTTGCTTTGCTTATGAAACATAAAAAAGCAATTGCTTTGCCGGGGGACGCCTTAGGCAAAACAACTGTTTTAAAACATCACATTAAGTTAAAACCAGGAACACAACCTATCTACATACCAGCCTACAGAGTTCCTCACTCTAAATTAGCTGTAGTAGATAAACTCATCACTGAAATGTTATCACAGGATATTATTGAACATAGTAAAAGTGAGTGGAATTTTCCGTTGATCCTAGTACCAAAGTCTGATGGGACTATGCGACCAGTTATTGATTACAGGGAACTGAATAAGCACACCATTCGTGACAGGTTACCATTACCCATTATCGGGGACATTTTGAGAAGTTTGGGAACTGAGAATAGATATTTTAGTACTATAGATATCAAATCAGCTTTTTGGCAAATAGAATTACATGAAGATTCAAGAGAGTTCACAGCATTTTCTACTACAACAGGACATTATGAGTTCAAGAGAATGCCATTTGGGTTATGTAATAGTCCATTAACTTACATGAGATTAATGAATACTATTCTAGATGGATTGTTAGGAAACACTGCCAGTGTATTTCTAGATGACATTTTAATAGTTTCTCAGACTGCAGTGGAGCACTTTAAGAAATTAGATTTGATATTCTCAAGACTAGGAGAAGCTGGGTTAAAAGTAAAACTTGAAAAATGTAAGTTCTTGCAAGACAGTGTCATTTACTTAGGACATAAGATAGACAGACACGGGCTGAGTACAGTAAATTCAAAGGTTGACGCTGTCAAGAATTTTCCAGTTCCGACCAATGTAGACAAGGTTAGGAGCTTTTTGGGATTAACAGGATATTATAGAAAATTCATTCAAAGTTATGCTGACATTGCTAATCCACTAAGTTCTTTGTTGAGAAAGGACTCAAAGTTCATATGGGGACCTGCGCAACAGCAAGCTTTTGACAAGTTGAAAGATAAACTCACAAGTTCACCTATTTTAATTTTTCCCGACTATGAAAAAGAATTTATTCTTTGTACTGATGCGTCTGACATAGGGTTAGGAGGCATACTAATGCAAGAGAGAAATGGAACTTTAAAACCCATAGCTTACACATCCAGACTTTGTAATAATGCGGAGAGAAACTATTCTATAACTGAAAGAGAAACTTTAGCAGTAATTTATTCTTTAGAAAGTTTTAGGGATATGATACTAGGGTATCCCATCAGAGTTTGGACTGATCACACAGCTATTCAGAACTTATTTAAGCATAAGAATCTTAGAGGCAGACTTGCTAGATGGTTTGCGATACTTCAGTGCTATGATGTTCAATTTAATTATATTCCGGGTAGAAGGAATGTAGCAGATCCACTTTCTAGAAACATTAGTCAACCAATGACTGGGACTGGGTTGATTAATTTTGTTTGTAGTATAGAAGAATTAGTAACTTTAGATGAAGAAATGCTAATAAGAGAACAGGGAGATGATGAGACATGTGATTCAATAATCAAGCATTTGATGAACCCAAGAGGAGATCCTCCAAAGCTACCAAAGGGGTATAAGATAGAGGAATTTCATTTGATTAATGGAATTTTGTATAGGAAAACATTTGTAAATGGGAAAGATATTTCTAGAGGTCAAGTAAAACAGTTGGTTATACCACAAACTCTGGTAAATGAGATATTGAAGTTACTTCATGATAGTGATTGTAGTTCACATCCTGGAAAGGATAAAACTTATAGACAGGCACAACTTAAGTACTTTTGGCTAGGTATGAAGAAAACTATATATGATTATATAGAAAAATGTGTAAAATGTGTAAAGGTGAAGGGAAATACACCAAAACCTGCTCCTATACTCACCTATCCCATTCCACAGAAACCTTGGGAAAGAGTTCACATGGATACTTTGGAATTACCATTAACCGAGAACGGCTTTAAATACCTATTTGTTGCTATTGATTATTTTTCAAGATTTTGTATATTACAACCCATAATCAATAAGAAAGCTGAAACTATTGCTTCCGTAATCTATGATCAGATAATCTGTAATTTTACTACACCTAACATCCTAGTTTCAGATAATGGGACTGAATTTAATAACAAAATCTTGGAAAATCTATGTAATGTGTTCCACATCAAGAAAGTCAATATACTCGTTAACCATCCCCAAAGTAATGGAGTAGTAGAAAGGTTAAACAAAAAGATAATTATATGTCTTAGAACCCTAATAAGTCCTCATAGTGTAACTTGGGATACTTGGATTCCTTGTGTTAAGTGTACCCTGAACAATCAAATTAATGTAGCAACTGGGGATACACCTCATTTTATAATTTTTGGGGAGGACAAAACTCTGCCATATGAAATGTTGACTGCAGAGCAAAAACCCATATATAATATGGATGATTATATATCCAATAGGATAAATACTCTTCAAAGTATTCACCAAAGAGTTAGGAAACATATGCAGGTGTATTCACAAGAGATGAGGGAACAACAACACAAAATAGCTCATAAACTAGAATTGAAAATTGGAGAATTAGTAATGGTCAAAATAACCTCACCCAATAATAAACTTTCACCAAGGTACACTGGTCCATATAGGGTAATTGATTCTGCAGGTGGAAACAAGTTTAAACTTAAACATTTAGAATCAAGAGAAGAATTGATAGGACATTTAGATGACATAAGGAAAATTAGCTTGCAGATCTATGAAGATGATTATAGTAATACTTTGTGCATAAATATTAATAACCCTGGAGAATATGGAGAATATTATAATGATATTTTTCAAGAGTTGAACATTAATCTTGATGTATTTTACAGATAGTATTGACCATTTGTATGTATTTGGGATGGGAGACCTAAACAACTGGAACTTGGTGTCAAGCAGATACATGGAAACCTAAAACCTAGGATCTGCTGTGGTCAGACTTGGAACTTGGAACCTTAAGGACTTAAGGACCTCTCATCTGAGTACACACATGAGTATTGTGACCATTTTAAAGTAATAAGACTGTCTTTGAAAATGAAGTGTGTTGAAAAAAAAAATTGAATATTGAACAAGAAGAGACACTCAAACTCTAGATTAGCGTGTTTTGCAAATTAATTGCTATTGAAAAGATGATAAACCATTCAGAATTTAAAGTTAGTGCTCATAGTGAATTTTATAATCAATTACATCCTTTC
>NC_134780.1:14860649-14873149 GCF_046742065.1 Oratosquilla oratoria | reverse complement strand
TTGGTCCATATCTAGGTCGGATGCGAGAAAAATCATAATATAAACAAATAAATGAATAAACGAAAACAATAACAATGTAAATAATAGATCAAATAAATAGATGCATAGGTATAGTTAGATAATAAACAGGCAAATAGTAAATAATAATAAATTGACATAACTAATGATAAATGAGAATCAAACAAATAACAATAAACAAACGGACAAATGACAACAAAAATAAACAAACAATATAAAATAAATGATATTCATTACAGCATCTTGCTTAAGTTTTTATCTAAATGATTCTTAATGCTTCGAATTGAACTACATTGCACTGCCTCTGCAGGAAGTTTATTCCATTCATTAACTACACGGTTGGCGAAGTTGTTTCTACCCACTTCCAAATTAAATCTATTTCAGGAGAGTTTGAGACCATTGTTTCTTGTCGGATTCTCATTCAGTGTGAAAATTTTGTCACTTTTGATGTTGTCAATTCCCTTTAGAATTTTAAAGACCTGTATCAAGTCACCTCTGAGTTTCCGCTTTTTTAAGGAAAACAGATTTGTATGTTGTAGTCGATTTTCGTATGATTTATTTTTGATATTTGGAATCAATTTTGTAGCTCGCCGTTGTACATTTTCCAATCTGTTAATGTCTTTGATGAGATTCGGTGACCATACGGAAACAGCATATTCCAATTATGGACGAATTAACGATTTATATACCTTGTTAATGAGTGATGGACTTTTGAAGTCAAAAGATCGCGCAATCAGTCCTAGAATCTTATTTGCTTTCTCAGAGGCTGAAATACACTGCTTGGATGATTTGAGATCGTTACTGATAATTACGCCGAGATCCTTTTCACTATCCACTTTTGCTAACGAATTTCCAAATAACTTGTAATCGTACATACTGTTATTTTTACCTATGTGCATTACCTTGCATTTACATGTGTTAAATTTCATTAGCCACTTTTCAGACCATTGCTGTAATTTATCTAAATCTTCTTGAATATCTAATTGCTTTAAGTGATCATTTGCCATTCCGCACTGTTTTGTATCATCAGCAAATTTGGAAAAAGTAGATTTTATTCCATGGTCTATATAATTCATATATACTATGAACAGACGTGGCCCGAGAAAGGAACCTTGAGGAACTCCACTTGTAACATTTTTCCACCCAGAAGTTTATCCATTTAAAACAAATCTCTGTTTTCGATCATTCAGCCAATTACTAGTCCAACTTAATAAACTACCACTTATTACAAAGGATTACAAAGGATTACAAAGGCGGAGCATGCCGACAGGAGACCTTTTGGTCCACATCTAGGTCGGATGCGAAAAAAATCATAATAATAATAAAATAATAAATAAAAAATTTAATAATGTAAATAACAAATAAAATACATAAATAAATGCATAAGTATAGTTAAATAATAAACAAATAGGTAAATAGTAAATAATAATAAAGTGACATATAACTAATAATAAATTAAAATCAGACAGACAAATGATAACAAAACAAAAACAAATAATATAAGATAAATTATAATCATTACAGCATCTTGCTTAGGTGTTTATCTAAATGATTCTTAAAGCTTCGAACTGAACTACACTGCACTACCTGTGCAGGAAGTTTATTCCATTCATTAACTACACGGTTGGTAAAGTTGTTTCTACCTACTTCCAAATTGAATCTATTTCCGGACAGTTTGAGACCATTGTTTCTTGTCTGATTCTCATTCAATGTGAAAATTTAGTCACTTTTGATGTTGTCAATTCCCTTTAAAATCTTAAAGATCTGTATCAAGTCACCTCTGAGTCTACACTTTTTTAGGGAAAACAGATTCATGTGTAAAGCTAATTTAGTAAGTAGTCTTTCGTGGGGGACGGTATCAAAAGCTTTTGCAACGTCTAGATATATTAAATCTATATTGTTTCTTTTGTCATAATTCGAGATAATTGTGTTGTAGAATTCGAGTAAGTTAGTCACGCAAGAACGTTTCCATCTGAAACCATGCTGGCTATCATTTATCAAACAGCTACTTTCTAAATTATGTCCGGTAGCATCTCTGATGATAGTTTCCATTATTTTTCCTACGATTGAAGTCAAACTTATAGGCCTGTAGTTATTTGGATTCTTTTTGTCACCTTTTTTTTTAAATATGGGAGTAACGTTAGCTAGCTTCCATTCTCTTGGGACATCTCCGGATATGATGGATTTCTTGAAAATAATTTCTAATGGAACAACAATCTCATTTTTCATTTCCTTAAGATTTTTGGATGGCAACCGTTAGGACCTGGTGTTTTATTAACTTTGAGTTTACCTATACACCTTTTAATTTATTTTGTTATATTTACCGTAGTGAGTAAGTTTACCCTAGACTTTTCACTGGAGTTCACTTTGGGGTGTTTCGTTTACGAATACTGAGCTAAAATAATTTTCTGTGTAACATAAATGTCTTTCTTCATACCTGGCCAAAATTATTTAAGTTGTGCTTTTCTATAAGTTTTATCCTTTCCTGAGTGAGAACTACAATAACTCATGAAGTAGTTTCAATACCTCTTGTACAAGAGTTTATGGAATTACCAACTGATTCACCGGGCCCTTAGAAATATCCTTCCTACTTTCAGCTGTTTTTCTATACAAAAGCCCACTTTTCAAATGAAATCCTCTATCTTAGACCATTTTGGTAGTTTTGAAGGAATACCTCATCAAATTCTGAGCTACTTTTTTCCAAGTCGTATATTTTCTTTGTTCCCTTATCATTTCCTCATCTAATATTACTAGTTAACTTATAATGCAGATGAAATTGATGAAGCCTGACGTTGGTTGGCTAATATTCCTAGATAGTGCATCTGCTGCAACATTCTTTCTACCTGGAATATATTAAAACTTAACCTCTCATAACATTGAAGTGTAGTAAACCACCTAGCTAATCTGCTCCTAAGATTCTTATGTTTGAACAAGCTCTGGATAACTTTATGATCAGTCCACTCACTGATTGGATATCCCAGTACCATGTTTAAAACTCTCTAATGAATATGTCACTGCTAATGTTTCTCTTTATGTAATGGAGTAGTTTCTTTCTGCACTATTGCAGTGTCTCGATGATAAAGGTATCAGTTTCAATGTCCCATCTTTCTCTTGCATCAGTATGACTCCTATCCCTATGTCAAAGTCATCAGTACTTGCTTCTACCTTTAAATTTACTGTACTAAGTCCATTGGTTGTCCGTGATATAGATTAATATTTGTTTGTGACAAAAAATAAAACAAATTTATGAGGAACAGTAATTAACAGGGTATTTTTCCAACCACCCATATGTATGCTAATTTAGGTGAATCATTTAATGGGTAGTCCCAAAGCCACGGGAGAAATAGAAAGGGGAGGGAAATCTGTGACTAACTAGCCTATCGAATCAGGAAGGATGGTGGCAGCTACTTATTGCTATATTCTCTTTCCCTTTAATTATTGTGAATGGAACACGTATTTAAGTTAATTTAGATATATATTTTCCAATTCTTCTTTTCCAGTCCTGTAGCACTGGTAACCGTAGTTTTTTTTTTTTTTTTTTAGTTACCCTTGGTCGGATTGGGACGCTATACACATTAATTGACCACCGTTGATAATAAAGATAACTACCTCCAAATCCAAACATTAGGCCCTCGGGCCAAGTGACGCTACCAAATACACTTAAATCTGTGAGTATTCATTTATCTAATTGGGGGGCCCAGTTCGGGTCGTTACATGAATGGTGGCAGCGGTGGGATTACTACGCAAATAGCCTAACCGAATCCCGCCTGTAGTTAAGTAAATGGAGACGTGGAAGGTATCGTTAGTAGGTCATAGCCAGTTACCACGTACACTTTGTGTGCTGAATGTTGAGGTTAGAACAAAGAGAGTGCCAGGGGCGAGACCCCAAACTTTTCAAGAGAACCATGAATTGAGGAGTGTATTGTCGTGGCGACATAACTTGTGTATCCTATGGTTGGGTAGCGATGATATCAGAGATGAATAGATCCTGAGCAACTAGCCAATGACATTATACACATTGCAGACGAAATCGAAGGGGAAAGCGGAACATCAGTGTGCTTAATGTTAATCGAACCACGAATTTATTCAGGACACGGACCCTTCAGTGCGGAGGATTATAAAAAGCTGCAGGGAGCGGTGAATAAGAAACTTAAAAATGTAACAAGATTCCAACACATACATTTCAACACTAGTAGGTTTGTAGAGACACTAGCGGAAGACGGAGTGCATTGGATAGTCACGGGTAAAGCGATGGTAAGACAGAAACTGACTACAGTCATTGAAGGACGTAAAGGATCAGAGTTTGTGCAAATAAAGGAAATAGGTGAAATGGCGGAAGGAACTGAATGTCAGGTAAAACAGAAAGAGGAAGATAGGTGGTATAATATGAACGAGCACATAGTAGTTGGGAAAATAGGAGAAACACTACGTGCATATAAACCAAACCCGCAACACCAACCCGTAACTACAGCAATACTAACACTCATTGGGCAAGATATTGTTGGAGGAAGCCGCCAACAGGTCACGGCTTCGACTGCGGGAGGCCGGGTTGTAGGGAGGGAGATCCGAGGTGCCCGTCAAAAAGGAGAATGCTTACTATACAAACCCAAGGAAATCATTTTGACTAACGGATAGGAAATCGTCGCTAGCATGGGTAAGAAACTATTTAGACGAGCGTATCCTATGGGACCTCTCGTTTACAGAATTGTTGGAACGTGTAGGAGAACTATTTTCAGTATTAGAACCGAAGGGAGTGTCTTTTCGGACTGAAGGAGGTTATATTTTTAGGACACATTGTGTCAGTAGAAGGGAGCAAACCATTAACCAAGAACACCGAGGCAGTCCAAAGGATAAAAGCCCCAAATAATGTAAAAGAGGTAAGGAGATTTTTGGGAATGTGTGGATTTTACAGACAGTACGTGCCAGCGTTTACTAAGATAGCAACCCCACTTTCTAATTTGACGAAGGCGAACTCTAATTATCAGTGGAGCGAGAATTTCCAAAGAGTTTTCGACCAACTAAAAAAAAGGTTGACAAGCGCACCCATTTTAGCCAAGGTAAGGAACGACCAACTGTTCATATTGACCACCGATGCGATTAACACCCACATAGGCGCGGTGCTTAGTCAAATACAGGAGAATAGGGAAATCAACCCAGTGGGATACTTTTCGAGAAAGTTGGATCCATGTGAACGGAGGTACTCAGTCACAGACAAAGAAGCCCTCACTACAGTGTTACCCTGTAGGAATTTTCATCATATATGGGGAAATAGGTTTACTATTGTTACCGACCATCAACCGTTGACAAGAGTCTTTAAGAAGAAAACCAAATCACCTCATATGAACAGGTGGATCCTGGAGATGAGGGAATACCAATAATTCAATAAGTAAAAAGAAAAGGAGAACATGGTAGCTGATCAACTATCCAGACCGGTTAGGACAATTAAAAGGACCCCAGAGCGTACTTGGTTAGGATACGACAAGGAAACATTCAAGAATAAACAAAGGGAAAATTTCGTGTGGCAAGAGTTAGCTGAACACTTGGAAGGAGGCAGGTTACCTAGTAGGAGGATAAAGAAAACCACACTTGATCAGTTCGCATTAATCGAGGAAGTCTGTACTATGTTAGGAAAAAAAGAGTGGTGGAAGTCTCCAGTATACGCTCGTCATTCCCCATGATCTGAGACACCAAGCACTGAAACATGCACATGAATCCACGGGACATATGGGACAAAGGAAACCATTAGAAAAGCCGAGGAACTATTCTTCTGGTCAAACTTAAAGATTGACGTTTGTAATTTTATTAAAGGGTGCATCACGTGCCAAAGGTACACAAGGGCTGTCACAGCGATATAAAGAGTTTCTACCCGCAACTAGGCCGATGGAAAGGATAGGTATAGATCTATCGGACATGGTGTCCGGAGCGCAGGGTTATAGGCATGTGATGTCAATAATTGACCATTATGGTAGGTACGTGTCTCTACCCCCTACGCACAAAACAACACCAACACATACTGCATTCTCTATTTTCTTCGCTGACTACGGACCCTGGAGCAGATCCAGGTGGACAACGGAAAGGAGCTTAGCAATACCGCCTTCCGAGAGCTCTGCAGTAATCACCAAGTAGAAGTCATCTCTACTATCCAATACCACCCGCAGGTGAACGGTATCGTGGAAAGGATGCATAGAAGTTTAAAGAGCATTCTCTCTATTCTATGCCAGGGACACCCCAGTAGGTGGCCCGAATTATTGATGGCATGTCAGAAAAAAAAAAAAAGATGAACGAAGCCACCCACGGCTCTACTGGTCAATCTCCGTATTACGTGTTTTTTAATAGACACCCGCCGAAATTTGTTGGTCATAGACTCCCTAACGTGGAAGGAGCGGAAGACGAAGCTGAGATGACACACCGGGTCATACTGGAGACCCACAAGAAGAACACCGAGAGGTACCGCAACCAAGAGAATCGAGGAAAGGAAGACCAAAAGATGGACGTCGGGTACCTAGTGTGGATCCGGAAGGAGACCACTATACCAGGGACATGCCGTAGACTAAACCCGAAGTGGGAAAGCCCATACCCAGTAGTAGAGAAATTTGCAGGGGACAGTGTGTATGTTCTCGAAAATACGTTTACGGGAAACCAAACAAGAAAGGCTGCGGCCCAAATGAAACCGTATATTAGAGAAGAGGAGTGGCTGTTAGAACCCATGGAAAGGGAGTTCCAAGCAGACCCCGAAACAGAAGTGCTTCCGCCTAGAGTGCGACATGCTCCACGTAGACTCTTAGAAGAGTGCTGCATACGAACTCAGTGACCAGTGCGAAACGTAACAGAGAAGGAGAGGAAGTGGACGGTGAACAGCGAAATGTCTACTGAGGACCACTGAACACTATCACGCTATGTTAACATTGGATACAAATATGTTTTCTTCACATTTTCTTTTCATGTCTACATAGGTACATGTGTATAATAATGTGCATGTTAGTATTAAGGATATATGTATTGGGAAAAGAAAAATTATATAACAAGAGTGAGGGAGTTAATGGCTTCAGGGGGATAGATATGCTCTACGTCAAGGTCCCATAGGGTAATATCTCACGGTAATTAGGTAGGACACCTGGTGTGAGTAGTATCGGTGGATTGGAAACGCTTTCGTTCGAACGTGGTGATGTCCGACTCCAGGTACAATTACCAGCAAGAAAGGGGTGAATGGATTTTAAGACCTGAGGAGTGCTCGCCAATCACTCACATTACGGGGACGAAGCTCCCAAAAGAGACCCCAGACGCAGCTCAGTTGTAGTGGTCACCATGTCCAGTCGAGTTCAGAAGAATAGGTCCATTGGGGCGTTCCAACCAAATACGAAGGTGGAACGACCAGCAAGGTCGCCCACAATAGCTGTGTACCCAAGTGTCACCTGTACTTCGTACACGCTCGAGTGTGCTGTTGAAGGAATACCTTACTAAGCTGACCAAAGGGGAGTCGACCGGAGGATGACAGGAGCACTTAAAGGGGGGTATTGCAGGATTTTTTCTTGGGGGGGGGGGCGAATGCCATGTAAGGCTAGAGATTCTGTTTTTGATACTTTGTTTTGTATTACTTTATTTATTAATTTATTTTTATTATTAATCTTTTATTTATTTATTTATTTATTTATTTATTTATTTATTTATTTATTTATTTATTTGTTTATTATTTATTTATCTATCTATTTATTTATTTATTATTGTTATTATTATCTTCCATGTCCCGTCAAGGAAATGACGTCATCAGTCTCGTTCGGAAAGTAGCTATAGGCCTTATGATAGATAAGAAACGCAGTATAGTTCAGGATTCCGATCGAACGACTTCTCGGGATTATTTTTTATGACTCCTCTCCCATTGGTAGATTATAATAGGAAGTCTCATTCCCTACACTTAAACCATAGTCGGATGCCCTGTGGCGTTCGTACGAATAGCGGGAAATGGCGTGCCCGTCAGCAGGGCAAAGGGTCTTTATTAAGACGCCACCCACTACTTGCAGGTAAGACACGAGTTGTCCTGGACTATAACTGAAGATAAAATAGAATACTGCAATATATATATTTTATTCAGATATTGAGACACCACCCACTACTTGCAGGAAGTGCACTAGACTAGAAGGACCATTAAATCACGAATTACACTGTTAGAGGGGGAGTGCTTAATACGATCATTGGTAGTCTAGAGAATTAAGTGTATCAATCGCGGATTGATTCGATTAGTGTGAAAATAAATTGAGAAGGCGGGGTGATTCGATTAGTAGGGAAATAAATTGAGACGGCGGTGTGATTCAATTATTGTGGAAATAAATTGAGAAGACAGGTCGTTATAGGGGTGTATCGACCGACAGAGTCATACATGGCCAGGTTGTAAACCAGGAACCGTCGAAAACTGTAATGATCGTGACCTATAGCGTCCCCTCATTTCGTCCGGAATTAAATGTTAAGAAATATAGTAAGGTATTGAATGTTAAGATACATAGTAAGGAAGCTGAGGTGGCCAGAGGTTAGGCTTAGTAATCGAACCCAGAATTTAGATTAAACGCCTCCTTTCAAATCTATAAATAGATCATTATTTTTGAGATAGTTATTTTATATAAAACGAATATATATTACACGTCTCCCTTTGTAAAAGATGTGAAAGGTGCATACGCTCAGACCCAGAGACCGTGAACACGGAAGAGAGTGAGAGGTGTATACGTTTAGGCCCAGAGACCGCGAACACGGAAGGGAGTGAGAGGCATACGCTTAGGCCCAGAGACCGTGATTTTTTTTTTTACATTTATTGATTTACAAGAAATACATCTTGTTTGGGTCTCTACCCATATTCCTAGAAGGCATACAAGTATGCCTTTTACAATAAGTTACATGTACATTTGTTTAAATATGACAATATTTGTTGCGCTGTACGGTCCTGGTCGGTCTCCATGATCTAGCCGACGTGGTTAGTGTCCTATGAGTCCGTCGCGTCCCATCCGGTCCAGCCGACGTAGTTCCTGCACCCGTCGCGTCCCATCCGGTCCAGTCTAAGGCATCATGCGCAGTTACCTAGGTGAAGAAAAGAAAGCATTAGTCCTTGGCTTAAGTTGAAATGTGTCATAAGTCAAAAAATCAGCAAGAGAGTACAGTCGAACAGAACCCATCCGTATCATCTGGGGGGCGGCACTTGAAGGAGGCGTCCCAGCTTATACGAGTTAAGTGACATCGTCAGTCGACGGATGAGTCCCCCAGCCGAGGTCCTGGGGCCCGCACGTAGAAATCTGGTCGCTGGGCAAAGGGCCACATAATGATCTAGCCCGTTTGCGCCGGCCTCTCCACAGTGGATGCAGGCCTCCGGCTGTCCCGTCACCTCCGAGAAGCATCGATACCCGAGACGGAGTCGATGAAGGGTGACTTCCTCTATCCTGGAGAGACGGACTCCAGGGGTCAGTCGCTCATACGCTGTGGCAACTTGATACCAGCGTGCTGACGGCCTGTGGGCTGTTAGGTTCCTATGGCTTTGTAGTTCCCTCTTGGCCATCGTTCTCGTTGCAATGGCCAAGATCTCAGTTCGGCTCGGGAGGACACCGATTCCGCATTCCATGTCCCCTGTGGCCGCTCTTCTGGCCACCCTGTCTGCCGCTTCATTTCCCTGGATGCCGATGTGTCCCGGCACCCAGTTGAGGACGACTGATCTCCCTTGCTGACGGAGGGCCTTGAGCTGAAACAACAGTGAGGTCATTAGTTTTTTCTGGTCATTATGATAAATTTTAGATATTAATTGCAACAGAGCTAAACTATCTGTGTGCACAACTACATTACGTTGGTGGGTGTTGAGAGCATGGGTCAATGCTAGACCCACTGCAACACCCTCTGCTTGCGTCGAGCAGCGAGTGCCCAACACCCTTACTCCCTGTTCCTCGTCCTTCGTGACAAACGCTGCACCTGCCACGTTGTGTACGGGATCCACGGAGCCGTCTGTAAAATAGACGACGCAGTTTTCCTGGGCGACAGATCTCATTGTGGCCTCCGCATCCGCCCGCAGGCGCGGCAGCGGCGTACCGCGTCGTGACGCCATCACACTGATTCTGGCCGGTGGATTCTCCCAGGGGGGAGACTGCACATAACCTTCCACCGGCACATCCCTCCTCTTCTGAAGGATAAGGTCATGCAGGTGAAGGTCCCTTATGCGGTGTGCAACCCTCGCTGACCACCTCTTCTGCGGGAAGAGATCCGGATCTTGCTGGAGGGCGCTGATTAGCCTTCGCCGCAGGAACGAGTCATGTTCTCTCTGAATGACTCTTATGGCGAAGGCTACCACCAATCCTGAGATCCTCGCACTGATAGGCACCAGTCCCGCCTCTTGCTGCATATTGGCGACCAGAGTCCAGCGCGGCGCGCCCAATATTACGCGCAGCGCCTGGTTCTGTACTGTCTCCAAGTCAGCCAACCGTGTTGCGGATAGACCAGCCAGAGCACTGCTGGCATAGTCTATCACCGGTCGAATTGCGCTGACGTAGAATGTCCGGAGGACAGCGCAGTTGGCACCTGCCTCTCTGGTCGCCAAGGACTTCAAAACGTTAATCCGGCTGAGGACCCTTCCCCGGATGTATGCCACTTCAGTCCGGAAGGACAGCCTGGAGTCGAGCCAGACACCTAGGTACATGTGCGTGCTGACCCACTCTACCTCATGTCCCTGCAGCAGAAGCCTGTCCCTCGGTGTCACGCTAGTGTCAAAACACATGGCTTTGGTCTTTGGTGGCGAGATCTTGAGGCCAAGCTCTTCGCATTTGGAGGAAATGCGGTCGAGGCACATTTGCGTCCTTCTGGCCTTGGTCCTTCTGCCTGCTACCACCAGCGCGACATCGTCTGCGTATGATAGGAGGCGGCATCCTGTGGGTAGAGGGATGGCTATTAATTCACTCATCAGCACATTAAACAGGGTGGGACTGAGAACCCCACCCTGGGGTGTACCATTTTCCAGGGGGTGATAGCAGGACTCCACTCCCTGTAGACGGACTCTGGCAGTTCTATTGGAGAGGTAGTCCGCTATCCACTGTAACAGTTTCCCCTGTACTCCTCTGGCAGCCAGACTGTCCAGAATTGCAGCGGGACTGGCAAGCTCGAATGCCTTCTCCAGGTCAAAGAAGACGACCATGGCGTGACGTTGCTCCACATGGCTCAGAAGCGTTGTAATGCATTGAGCCGTGCCCACCCCTTTGGTGAAGCCATAGAGGTTCTCTTGTGGTGGTCCTAGTTTCCACAAAAGTCTTTGGAGAACCATCTTTTCCATGGTCTTCCCCAGGCAGCTCGTCAGGGAGATAGGACGATACTTTCCGGGCTCCCTGGGCTTGGGGATAGGCACGATGTCGGCCCTCTTCCAGTTGGACGGAAGTCTTCCACAGGACCAACTGCTGTTTACCACCTGGAGGAGTGCTTCTTCTCCAGCATCCCCCAGGTGTGCAACCATGGAGTACGTCACTAGGTCGCTCCCTGGAGCAGTGTCGGAGGATCTCTTACGTGAGGCTTGCAGCTCATGGATGGTGAATGGCGTGTCCATGTCACCCGGAGACCCCATGGCAGCTTGTATCCTGGTCTCTCTTGGTTCACGGAGCATGACCTGCCTCTGTTGCAGCTCGGCGGGTAGCGTGGCTGTGTGCGTGCGTCTGGCAAATTCTTGCGCCAGATTTTCTGCCTCGCACTGTGGTGCACGGGGAGCGCGCCGTGGTGGGGTACGGCTGGTCGCTATGTGGAGTTTCCCCCAAAGTTCCTTTAGCGTGGTGGACTCACTAAAGCTTTGGCACCATTCTAGCCACTTCTCGCTACGCACACGTCGAGCTGTCTCCTTGGCCTCTTCGACGGCACTCCGGAGGTTGGCCAGGTTAGCAGGGTTGTGGTGTCTACGCAGGATCTTTCGTAGACGGTTGACCCTGTGGTTGGCATCCTTGATCTCTTGGTTGTAGTACCAACCATCTCGATGTCTCCTCCTGTTGAGGCCCTTCTTAGGTATTGCCTCCTCTGCCGCTGCATGAATAGCAGAGACCAGTGAGGCCTCCGCATCGTCCAACTCACCCATGGCCAGAGCGTCGGTGACGACCTCGCGAGCCACTCTGTCCTTGAACAACGTCCAATTGGCCTTGCGCGGGTTCCACCTTCCTATTCTCTGGACCACTGGGGGTGGCGGGGCTACGGTGAGCGACATGTCTATTCCAAAATGATCACTCGTAGCCGTGTCGTTGATGCTCCACGACATCCGATGCAGCAATGAGGAGGAGACAAATGAGAGATCGAGCCTGCCATGTCGTACATGCGTCGGCGACCCGTCGTTCAGTAGGACCACACCCGGGCTGGTGTTCAGGAACAAAGAAGGGGGTGAGAGGTGCATACGTTTAGAAACAGGAGCCGTGAACGCGGAAGGGAGTGAGAGGTGTATACTCTAAGTTTGTTTATGTATTGGTTGTCCATGATATAGATGTCATGTTTTTTCT
>NC_134780.1:14818149-14820649 GCF_046742065.1 Oratosquilla oratoria | reverse complement strand
ATGCTCGATGGTTGCGGTGACGTCATTGGAAACGAGGATACGGAGGGCGGTGAAGGGGTTAAAACGCGCTCGGCTTCGCGCGTCCCGGGCTGGCGCATCAGCAGCACTATTCAAGGTCACTGCTATGAGTCGTCTCCAGTATCTCGATGATTTGATTCAGTTTCTTAGCTTTCATGAAACACACGCTTCTTCTTCGAATGTTTAGGCATTCTTGAAATGATTATAGCTTCAAATAAAAGTAAATAAAAGTTCTATATATCTATCTATCTCCAAGGAACGACAATTCGATTCCTCTCCACAATGATTCGCTCAGCTTACGTACCGAGTGAACAGATTGCAGTCTAGGATGTTTCCAAATAGTCTATATTAGTGAATAACAAAATACAACGCATTTGTGCCATTTTTATTGCGATGAAATAACTTTATCGAACATTTGTACAGCGAAGGTGTACTAGAAAGTGGGGGTGGGGGGCAGAAAAATAGCCACAACTCCTTTATTTTTTTGGTATTTCGCTGAAATATTTCAGGACTGGATTGCCAAAGGCCACTAGATGACAGGGAATTTTTTTTTCGAATATTTCGATTTTTTGACGGAAATTCATCTGGACGGCCCCCAGCTACAGCTGACGTCAGAAACTTCTGCAAAAATATATCCTATGGACTCTGACGAACTTTCACGTCAGTGGAGACAAAATTTATGGAGAAAGAAACTCCTTTTTCAAAATGCATTCGAAGGCCAAGTTCAGTTCAAGCATTCTTTTTGGAACGACCTGCCCAGGTACCTTGGGATATCTTTGGAAACCCAGTCATTCTTCGAAAAAAAAAAAAAAAAAAAAAATATATATATATATATATATATATATATATATGCTAATAATAATATAAAAGAAATCCTGATTATATCGATCTAAATCGGACCTATATTTGTATATATATATATATATATATATATATATATATATATGTATATATATCAAGGACTACTATTACACAGGACGTGCGCACCCAGATCCCTGGGTCCGCTAGTGGAGGCCATTGCTTTCTTTGTAACCTAACATTTTATATTGGACAAATATATCAAAACTAGAAATCTAACATTGTATATAGGACAAATATATCAACTATTGACTTATTCAATGCAGTATAAGTTAATATAAACTTTTATAGTGAAATAAGAAACTATTTTTAAGGCACTGTTATGCTTTGAAATGACAATTTTAGCCGGGTTTAACACGTATTATTGTATAAGGTTAGTGGACACCAGGGTTGGCGATTTTTTTTTTTTTAATATAAAAATAGACTTTCTTTATTTAAATCAGATTTATTTGATTTAAATAGATTTTTTTTTGTAGATTTTGAATATTGTGGGATTGCTATCTGATATGCGATCTTATTGCTAAAGGACATTTTTAGCATATCAATATAAGGAGCAGTGTTAGACTTGCCACAAGTATACAATTAACGGTATAAGCCTACATGTAGTATATATCACTGTGCAGCCCACAAGTTTCAACAAGATTCTTGTTGAAACTTGTTCTAGGTAAGCAGGAAGGATGTCTTATGGACCCGGCAGAGTGGTTCCTTCAGGCAGAAAAAATTATCCTGTCTTGAATTATTTTGAAAAACTACCAACAACTTCTGGCAAAGAGTACCGAGCTAAATGCAAAGACTGCAGCCAGGAACTACTGGGCATTGTGTCAAGATTAAAATCTCACAGATATAAATGCCAAGGTCAGCCACAGTATACAGAAGAAGAAATTGATGACCCAGGTAAATGATTTTACTTATATTGTGTGCATTTCTCCCTTTTCATACGCAACTATATAAATTTGGTGAACAATGGAAAGCATGTGTAATAAAAATGTGAAGGCCTAAAGAGATGATACTTCAACTTCATTACTTCTAAATTTGGGTAATGACTATATCACTATGATATACTGTACCCACTCAACTTTGGGGCATAGATGATTGTTATTAATTTTATTCAACATTCTGTAATATATTTCATAGGTTCCATTGGAATTCAGCCCACATGGGATTCAGCCCAAAGGGATTTAGCCTAACCTAACCCAACTAACCCATTATTTTTAGTGAATTTAAAAGTGGACTGAATCCTGTGTGGGCTGAATTCCAAGCCCACCTATTTCATATCTTGTTAATTATTTCCAAATAATTTAGTGGCTTGTGTGAATATGATCATTATCTAAAAAAATAACTACTGTACTCGAAAGTAGCCTAAATCACACTGTATTCATTCATTTATTTATTCATTGATAGATTATGCAATATGCTAAAATTTTCTGTTTCCATTTCAGGATCTGTATCAACAGCCTCAATCCCTTCATCATCGGCTCCACTTGAATTATCTGCAAACCGGATTCCACCATTAAAAAGGTCACTATCAGACTCCTCCACAGGCGCAACTTCTCCTAAATAATTTTCATCTAAAAGAAAGTCATCAACATATCTGGACAGATTTATCATAACTTCAGCCTCTCGA
>NC_134780.1:14808149-14810649 GCF_046742065.1 Oratosquilla oratoria | reverse complement strand
TCCACTCCAGCTCTCTCAACAAACGCCCAGGAATCTTCGCCGGCCGGTGGTGGCGAGGAGATATATCTCCTTAGCTGCTGCCGGTCTGGCACAGGCCGACCTCTTCGTTGACGTCGGCAGGCGGGTTTACACCAAGACAAATACACACATTTCCCAAGTCACGTAATTCTCTGTTTTCAGAGTAGTGCTTGGAAGAAAAGAGGCACACGCACACTTGCTCGCTGGCTTAGCAGAGGCCCAACCCAACTCTCACACAGAACCCTCACCTGCTCGCGGGCTGGTCAACGGAGAGGAATTGGGACGCCTCTCTGTCCAACCGGCCCGCAACCTAACGCTGGCCTCTTCGCTGACGCTGGCGAGCGAGTTTACATTCTGACATTTTACACACAATTCCCAATCACGTAATTCTCTGCTTTCAGAGTTGTGATTGGAAGGAGAGAGATAATACAACACCCGCTCGCCTGCCCTCCCTCGCACCGCCACTGAATTAACTCTACAGGATCTCAAACCCAACCTGGGGAAAAGCAGGCTACTCAGGCCCCACCTGTGGCTTATCAGGAACGCGCTCTACACGCTCGCCGGTGGTAGCGAGGAGATATATCTCCTTTGCTGCTGCCGATCTGGCACAGACCGAACTCTTCGTTGACGTCGGCAGGCGGGTTTACACCGCCCGCCTGCCCCCCACCTCCTCGCACCTCCACTGGATCAACTCTACAGGATTTCAAACCCAACCTGGGGAAAAGCAGGCTACTCAGGCCCCACCTGTGGCTTATCAGGAACGCGTTCTACACACGGGAAGTGAACTCTACTCACTTCCCGTAAGATACACACACACCTCTCACGAACATAGCCACGACACACGCACAAACATCTACACTTACTTTTTCTTCGACTAAAATTCGCTTCCTTTCTAACTTTCTCTTATACTACATCTTCTCATTTCAGTTTACCTCCCACTAAAGATTTTTCCGTTTTTCCAATTTTTTTCTACTACTACGCCTCCTACCATTTTCTAAACTTTTGTTGGTGATCCTAATACCTGCGTCGGCGCCCCCGTCCAAGCTCCCAGTCCATTTCTCCCGAGCCACGACCACCAACTGCCCCAAATCGCTCGCTAATTCGCCCGGTGGCAATAGCCCTCTTTTATACGCTACTATCTTTTCATTTTCTTACAGACATTCTTCCCCTCCAACAAAAACCAATCCCGCGCAAGCGGGTGGTCTTTCCTAGGAATTCAGAATTCAGATATTTCCATTTTCTTACAGGAAGTTCTGAAACATCGGTAATAATAGAACTATTAATATACATCAAATCAGAAGATAAAAAGATTGTGCGTTGTATTGAAGCTACACGCAATAAGATAATCATATATATATATATATATATGTATGTATGTATATACGTATATATATGTATGTATGTATGCAATAAAAATACTAGGAACGTGTGTTTTTTATAAATGCGCTTTCGTATATTAAATCTTCAGTGTAAATTACAAAGAAAGAGGGTACAGCAAACATAATATAGTATGACTAGAGCACAATGAACTACACTAGGAGAAGTGGTGGACGAATTGTCCTAGCATTCTTACATTTGATAATTGTTGGCTATTTCCTTACAGATATGATTATCTATCTTATACAATCCTAAGTTGAGGTTGAAGTTGTTATCATTTGTAAATTTAATCAGACATCTTTCAATTAAATGTCTTTCGACAATATCATTGTTGAAAGCAATCACTCTAGCGTTTTCCCAGTTGATAGGGTGATTCAAAGTGCTTAAATGTTTAAAAATGGCACTTGACACATTCCCGTGTTAGACACATTTCTTGTGTTGTTTTATCCTAACAGAAAGATCTTTTGCTGTCTTGCCGATATAGAATTTATCAAGGAATTTTGTTCTCACAGCCTTTTTTGCTAATTTTTAGAATTATTAATTAGGTATTGTTTTACGGCTACGTTGATATTAGAATTCTTGAGTAATTTGGGAACGATAGTTAAGTTTTCTTGGTAAGGTAAAACTACTAGGTTATTATGGTCCTTGGGTTTGCTAGGCTGAGAGTTGTTATAAGTTTTCCTTGCAAAATTGTAACAAACATCAATGAAATGTTTAGGATATTTCAATCCAAAACTAATATCGTAAACATTTCTTATTTCCTCATCAATGTACTCGGGACTGCAGACCAGTAAAGCTTTTAGGAACATTGATGAGATTTTTTTTTATTTTATTTTATTTATTTTTTTTTACATTATAAGGGTGGAAAGAATAGTAATGGATGGATGTAAAACTCACATCCATTACTATTCTTACCACCCTGATAAAGTAAAAAGATAGGTTTTCTCATCAATGTTCCTTAGAGCTTTACGGGTTTGCAATCCCGAGTACATTGAGTACACACACACACACACACACACACACACACATATATATATATATATATATATATATATATATATATATATATATATATATTGAACATTTTTAGAAGCTCCGCCATGGG
>NC_134780.1:14795649-14803149 GCF_046742065.1 Oratosquilla oratoria | reverse complement strand
CCAGTTACTTTTCATAGCTTTACCAAAAATAAATGGGACTTTAGAATGTAGCAAACATAGAACAATTAGTATCATGAATCACTTAACAAAAATAATCTTGAGAGTCATTACTAACAGAATAAGGAACAAAATATGGCCAGAAATAGCTGATGAACAATATGGATTTGTACCAGATAAGGGAACAAGGAATGCAATTTTTGTTGTAAGAATACTAGCTGAAAATATGCTAGAGGTGCGAAAAGGTCTATATCCCTGTTTCATGGACTACGAAAAAGCATTTGAAAAAGTAAGACGCAATGAATTAATAGAGATGTTGGAGAAAATAGGAGTGGATGGGAAGGATTTAGGGTTAATTGCAAATCTCTATTGGAAGCAAGAAACAGCAGTGAAAATAGGAGAAGAACTGTATGATTGGCAAAAGGTTGAAAGAGGCGTAAGACAGGGATGTGTAATATTGCCAGACCTGTTTGATTTATACATTGAGATAATCATTAGAGATATTTACCATCTAAAAGGAGTAAAAATAGGAGGAAGAAATCTCAATAATATTAGATACGCAGACGATACTGTGTTACTCGCAGAATCGGAAGCTCAGCTACAGGAATTAATTACAGCACTAGTAGAACCAAGTAGAAACAGAGGTCTAAAAGTGAATAAAAAGAGAATAGAATTGATGGTAATGACGAAAAAACAAGAATGTCTAAAGGTACAATCATCCGTCGTCATACCTCATCCTGCGAAATAACCCGACCCGTAATCTCAATCCACTACGGAGGAGTAATGTCGTCTATGAATTCACCTGCCCGCACGACGACTGTAAGCTTCACGGTCCAGTCGTTCCGCCGAGGGCACTCGGACAGAACATGCTAGGTAATGTATTTCATCAAATCCGGTATGCTGGTTAGTCTTCCGACGAGTGTGTTTATCATTTGGCAATTTGTAGATATAGACTCATCCACTGGGATTCGAACCCTTGCCTAGGCGGCTTACGTCTTATAAGGCAAAGACCTTACTGACCATGCTATCTCGACCCTACAAAACGAAACGACTTGGTTCACGGTCCAGTCGTTCCGCCGAGGGCACTCGGACAGAACATGCTACGTAATGTATTTCATCAAATCCTTTATGCAGGTTAGTCTTCCGACAAGAGTCTATTTCCAAAAATTGTAAATGATAAAAACACACACACACACACACACACACATATATATATATATATATATATATATATATATATTGCAAAAATAATCACAATAACGCGTGACGAAAAAATATTGCAGAAACCACAGGGAAATTAAAGTCGGAATACTGAACGTTTTCGTCCTTTAATTTCCCTGTGGTTTCTGCAATATATATATATATATATATATATATATATATATATATATATATATATATATTCACACACACACACACACACACATATATATATATATATATATATATATATATATATATATATATATATATCCTTGTATACGGCTCACATACATGACGAGTAATATAACCCCAGTCATATAACCCACTCCTTAACACACTGACCACCACAGGCATTAATCGCTGAGTCAAACATCACGAGGCTCAGTGGAAATCGCTGAGTCAATCCTTTGGCTTCGCAACAACACCTCGACCACCAAACACATGAACGAACACACGCGATCAACCTAGTAGCCACCCAGTACTGACATACGATATTACGTATACTAACGATCCTCCCCTGGATATATAATTAACATGTATGATAGTAGATAGCAATAAGTAATCAATGCAGTTGCCCCACCCTTGTGGGACAACAAAATAAATAAAACAATAAGAGAAGTTCACGATTCAGAGCAACTCTAGATTTTTCGTCTACTCATCATTTCCGGGTATGAAAACCAGCTCACACACCCGAAGAGCGGTCGGTTCTAACTGACGTGCCCTAGTGATAAGACTGTGTAATAGTGTGTAAACTAAGTTTGTTTTGGATACGACAATAAAGAACAAAAACTTAGAGGCGTTTGTGCAGTGAACCCTTTTTGTGATGATGTGACGACCCCGTTACATTTTGTGTCTACAAGTAACGTTGGATGGAAATGATGTAACGATACCGTTACACCCGTCCCGTTACATCCTTAGGGAATGTATAAAACAAAAGAAAAATGGATGGACGAAAGGTGCATTGAATTTGAATACCTAGAAAAAAACAGACCAACAAAAAATGCATGACAAAGTAAAAGAAGTAATAATAACAAGAAAACACAAACAAAATACAGTAATTGTCAACAAAGACGGAACAGTAGCAAAAGGAAGAAAAAGAGGTGAAGGATAGATGGAAAGAATACATTGGGGAACTTTTCGCAGATTCAAGGGAAGAACTAGAGGACACTTTTAATGAAGAGGGTCCAGACATAATGGAAGATGAAATAAAAGCAGCATTATCAAAAATGACAAAAGGAAAAGCAATAGGGGAAGATGGAATGGCAACGGAAATATTAGATACGCGGACGATACTGTGTTACTCGCAGAATCGGAAGCTCAGCTTTAGGAATTAGTTACAGAGGTCTAACAGTGAATAAAAAGAAAATAGAAGTGGTGGTAAATACGAAAAAACAAGAATGTCCAAGGGTAAGAATTCAAGTAGAAGGAAGAACATTGACACAGGTTGACCATTTCAATTACCTAGGAAGCATGTTATCTTAGGATGGGAAAAGCGACGAAGAGATAAAGAGAATGATAGCCATAACGAAAAATAATTTCAACAAAATTAAACATTTAGTAACTAACAATAAAATTAACATGAGATCAAGAAATGTTTTTGTAAAATGTTACACTTGGTCATTATTATTATATAGATGTGAAACTTGGACAATTAGTAAACAAATGCAGGACAGGATAAAAGCAGTAGATATGTGGATTTGGAGAAGGATGCTCAAAAAGCAAATAGGAACACAAAGGGAAATAATAGCAACTATCAGGAAAAGACAGTTACACATTGTAGGATACGTCATGAGAAAACAACAATTAGAACATACGTGCCCAACGGAAAAATAGAAGGAAAGAGGGCAAGAGGAAGACCACGCAGAAAGTATGTAGACGGGTTAAGGACATATGTAAAAGCAGAAATAACAAATGCCAACTTATTAAGAAGAGCCATGTGCAAAAAGGAATGGAGCTCCATCGTAACCAACGTCGAGTGGATACGGCATCCCGGTAGGTAAGGTAATATACATACATATATATATATATACATATGCATATATGATGAATGGTTTAGACAGATGAGAGAGTGGGTGGAGGAAGAGTAAGCGAAGATAGGCTGGAACTCTTTTATTGCTTATACGTTTCGACCGACTCGGTCTTCTTCAGCTTACTGAAGAAGACCGAGTCGGTCGAAACGTATAAGCAATAAAAGAGTTCTAGCCCATCTTCGCTTATTCTTCCTCCTCCCGCTCTCTCATATGCATATATATATATATATATATATTTATATATATATATATATATATATATAGTATATGTATATGTATATATATACATATGTATATATATATACATATATACATATATATATACACACACATTTATACATGCATAATATATACATATATATATATACATATATATGTATATATATATATATACATACAGTATATATATATATATATATATATATATATATATATATATTTATATATATATATATATATATATATATATATATATATATATATATACTGAATGGTCTCCAGCACACAGCGATTGCATTGAATTAAAAGTGATTTGTGGTTGAAAAAAGATATTAATTGATCACTGGGAACCATTCAGTGTATATGTATAAAGCTTTCCCACGTGCACATACTAGCTAAATGCACTGTAACTTTGTCATGGATTAGCTGGGTTCGAATCCTCGGCTCATCCACGTTTCAATTTCCAACGGATGCCTCCATCGAGCAATTCTTCAGTCTTGACTGCGATGGCATGGAATTAAAAGTGATTTGTGGTTGAAAAAATATATTATCATGATCTTCGTCACTTTCACCGCCTGGCCTAAATAATTACGAGCATGCTCTTCAACTTCTTCAAGACTCTCACCATCGATCATGATCTCTTTACTTTGAACTTTCGTGTTTTGGTTTTGGCCTTATTCATTTCTAAACCTACTTTGAGACTTTCCTTGTTCAGATCACTCAGCGTATCATGCAAGTCTTCTGCTCTTTCTGAAATATGAATAATGCCATCCGCAAATCTTAGGTGGTTCAAATATTCGCCATTAATCTTCAAACCTTTCTCTTCATATCTAAGTCTTCTGAAAATATCTTCCAAGCAAGATGTAAATAATTTGGGTGAAATGGTATCGCCTTGTCGTACTCCTTTCTTGATTTTGATCTTTTCTGTGTTGTTATGTAGTAGAATTTTAGCGGTACCTTCCGCATATATCTTTTCTAAAACCCTTACGATCTGTTCGTTTGTACCCTGATTGCGTAGCGAGTTTAGTATTGCTATTTGCTCTACCGTGTCGAAGGTATTCTCGTAATCTACAAAAGCTAAACAGAGAGGTATATTGTATTCTGTCGTTTTTTCGATTAGTTGGTTAATCGCCTGCAAATGGTCTAGAGTCGTGTATCCGCTCCTAAAGCCTGCTTGTTCTCTTGTTTGGTTTCCATCTAAAACTTGACTTAGTCTATTTGTAAGGATCTTGGGGAATACTTTATATACATTTGATAGTAAGCTAATCGGTCGATAGTTACTAAGGTCCTTCTGTTCTCCTTTTTTATAAAGCAAAATCACAATAGCATTACACCACGATTCAGGAATACTTTCTTGACGTAAGCACTAGGTGTACAACTGAGCTAACTTCATATGAACTTCTTCCCCTGCGTCTTTCAAAAGATCTATCAATATACCATCTTCCCTAGGTGCTTTTTCTCGTTTCATATTTTAGAGCAAATTCTACTTCTTCCTTTGAAATCTCTGGTACACTACCAACGTCTACAAATGAGTTTACTGGCTCATCTACGGTCTTGGACGAGTAAAGCTCTTGGTAAAACTCTTCTACTCTTTTTACCATTCCGTCTCTGCAGTTAATGATTTCTCCATTTCTATCTTTCAAGCATATCATTTGCTGTTTTTCTAAAGCATGTTTGCCCTCAGTCCCTTTAATACTTTTACATTTCCGAATAGTTTCCTCTATTTCATCCATGTTTCTCTTTCTTTTCTCTAATCTCTGCCTTTTGTTGATAAGCTTGTTTAGTTTTACTCTTTCTATTTCGTCTCTCCTGCTTTTAATCTGCATAGTCCTCCTTCTTTTAATTAGGTAATTTGTAGCTTTGTAATATTTGTTTTCTCTAATACTTTTTGTACAGGTACTTTCTACTTTCTCTGCCGATTCCCTAATGCTATTCACTAAATTCACATTCATACCTTCCACGGTGTCCTCGTTAGTTCTTAGAGCTTCGAATATATTTTCAATTTCCAACTTAAATTCCTTTTCATTATCCTAAACCTTTGGAAGGCTTATTTTCTTTTTTTAAAGCTAGTTTATTTTTCTCGGCTCTGAAATTGAATTTAGCTGTGCAACCTACCATTCTATGGTCACTACCTATGTTGACTTTATTCATCACCGTAACATTGCTAATGCTCTTGCTCTCATCTCCTAATATGAAGTCTACTTCGTTCTTTGTTGTTCCATTTGGACTTCTCCACGCCCATTTACCACCTACACGCTTTTGGAAGAAAGTGTTCATTATCCACATGCTGTAGTTCTCTGCAAAATTTACTAACATCTCGCCTCGGTCATTTCTTTCACCTACTCCAAACTTTCCAATGCACGACTCATCTCCCATTTTCTTTCCCAATTTAGTATTGAAGTCGCCTATTACCAACGTGTACTTACTGTTTTCTCTGTGAAGTTGGTGCATACACTTTACCTATTTTTAGAGTGTATCTTTAACATAGCCTAATCACAATCCAAGCTACACTGTCTGATAAACAACTAAAGTTGACTACGCTACTAGCAACTTCTCGGTTGACCAAGAATCCTACTCCAATAGATCTTTCTTTGTCCTTACCTCTATAGTAGAACAGGTGGTGACCATCTTGTAATTATATCAGCTTTTCTTCCTCTCTTCGGACTTCGCTCAGTCCTACGATGTCCCACTTGATCTTGTCTAGTTCTTCCATTAAACTCTACACCCTGTGGTCTTCTGAGAGAGTTCTTACGTTGTAAGCTCACCTCCCTGCCAACTAGTTTCTGGTGAGATATTTCTTTGGTTTCACCTTATTCACTATATTCGGTGAATCCCTATATATCTATAGAGAGCCCAATGGTTCACCCCGTCATTATGACGGTACCCCATATATCTATGGGGAAATCCCTGTTCACCATAAGAGACGTGCCAGTTAGCAGTGGGTCCTGCGACTGTGTATGTGTGAGTTGCTCTTTGTCTGATCTTTCTTACAAAACCTGTTCTATATGGGTGACCCTGCAGAGATTTCCTCTCTATCGACATATCATCAATATAATATTCTCAAGCCTATCCACCACGTCAAGGTGTCAACTCTCGGATAGTATGTATATATATATATATATATATATATATATATGTGTGTGTATATATATATGTGTGTGTGTATATATATGTATATATATATGTATATATACACATATATATTTATACAAATGTATATATATATATGTATATATATATATTATATATATATACATATATATATATATATACATATATATATATATATATATATATGTATACCATCTCCAATCCCTTGCCCACTACCCTTGCATTTACCTCTCGCACCACCCCATCCATATATAAGTTGAACAGCCAGGGTGACATAACGCATCCTTGACGAAGTCCCACCTTTACCTCGAACCACTCACTCTCTCCATTTCCAATCCTGACACAAGCTCTACTATTCTCATAAAAACTCTTGACAGCTCCCAGAAGCTTTCCTTCTATCCCGTATATCTGCATAACCTCCCACAGTGCCTTCCTGTCTACCCTATCATAAGCCTTTTCCAGATCCATAAAAGCCCAAAAAACATCCTTCCCCTTTCCTATAGCTTTCTCACATATCTGTCTTACCACAAAGATCTGATCTACACAACCTCTACCTGTCCTAAATCCACACTGTTCCTCACCAATTACTCCTTCTGTTCCTCTCCTAATCATCTCAACCAAGATTCTCCCATAAGCCTTCCCAACTACACTCAACAAGCTAATCCCTCTGAAACTACTACATTCACACTTGTCCCCTTTTCCCTTTTAAGGAGGAACTATACAGGCACTCCTCCAGTCCTCCGGCACTCTACCCTCTCTCCAACAAACATTAAATAACCTCACCAACCAGTCCACCATCACTGTACCTCCCTTTTTCAGACATTCCGCATGGCATCCATCCAGTCCAGGTGCCTTACCTGGAGAAAATGGAGAAAAGTGGGAGGTGAGCCAGCTGTTGTTTGCGGACGACACTGCGCTTGTGGCAGGATCGGAGGAGGGA
>NC_134780.1:14783149-14788149 GCF_046742065.1 Oratosquilla oratoria | reverse complement strand
CTAGAAACTCTTCATTGTTCGCTCCAGCATTGGTGCATGCGATTCCCTTGCAGTGACCACAAGCCAGTGTGCACGACAGTCCGTTCTTGCGACAGGAGCAGGTGTTTTTGTCGCACCTACCATGGCAGTTGCATTTGACTAGTTTCAGCAAGGATGCTGGAGCTGCTTCTCTTCGCATACTCACTGGCTTGAGCTTCATATTCTGAAGAAACCATCCCCATTTGGTTGGATCAAGGATATTTCCTAACCAGGTCTGTACCTGGTGGTATACTCGGTAACTGTGATACCTGGCTGCATCACAAGTGGGTGGGAGAGATTCGGGAGGCAGATACACTGATCTGGACGCCACCTTCCTACTGAACATGGCTGCTCTTTCAAGGTCAAGGCTATTTCCAGGCTTACAACTGTACAAGACTTCTAGAGAAGCCTGACCATGCTTGGTGATTTCATCATGGCTTTGATTTGGCATCATGAATGCATCAGCATGGCCCTGGAGTAGGTGACATTTGGCCATTGCTTTGACCTTGCCGATGCTGTATGGCCTCGATGTTGTATCACATCCTGTAACGGCATGTAAGAAGAGCAGTGATGCAATAAGGCTGGAAGGTAGGTGATCTTGTAGTGTCCGGATGTTGATGACCTTGTTGGTTGTCTGCAGGAAGACGGTATGATGTCTGGAACTGAGATGGTGCAACAGCAGGACTAGCAGGTCTGTGTCATCTCCTACAACAGCCACAGATGTCATAGTCGGCATCACGAGCACTGTGGTGAAGGTCAACTCCCGCTTTTTCCAGTTCACTGCCAATGAAGTACAGAAACTTTTGTTTGTTCCTGGGGTTCGCAAGAAATACTTTCTTCGTCATGGTAAGCTGCATTTCTGGCTTGAAATCAATTTCTGCTCCGATGGTCTTTGCGCTGGAACGTCTCTGATGTGTTTCATCCTTGGTAGAGGGACCACTTCCATACCCATCAAATATAACGACAGCATGTCTGTAGTGGTGAAGAATATGCCGCACATACAGACTAGACAGGTTGGCATATGTTGTTTGGTTGGGCCATGGAAGCCGTTGCAAAAGGGTACCACCATCAAGAACATACACTACATCATCTGGATACTGAGTTGCTAAACAGAATGGTACCTTGTCCACCAGGCTTGACTGGAGACTGGCTTTGTCTGGCAGACGCATCAAGAGATTTTGGTCGAACAAAGCTGTAGGGTAAGCTGATAACTCGTATGTGAACAAACTTTCTGTATCAACAGTTCTTGTTTCTGCCACAAGAAGTCGCTGGAACAACTGTTTTGGGTCAATCTCCAGGCGTTCTCCTTCAACAGCAATATAAGTTGAGGCAGCAAGTGTAGTGACCTGATCTTTCTTGCATAACTTGTGTTCTGCTACAGATTTGCCCTGCATAGATTTCAGGAGAGCATGACCAACAAGCTCGGCTTCTTTTACATTCACAGACTTGTTGGCAATAACTCCAGTTGATAGACTACGCAGTACCGTCGAATCCCGGGAAAAAGGTTTTCGTTCACAGAAGTAGTTCAAAATGGTCTGCAAGTCCTTGGGAGCATCTGGTCAACATTGTCTGCTTGGTATTGGATAAATGATTGCGCCACTTGTTCTGGGAGATTATTGCCTTGCAATACAGCAGCATTAGTTCTGTACTTATTTGCTTCTGTGTATAAGGAACAGAAGCCAAGTTTGTTGATCATATCAACCAGATCACGGTGACCATACTTGTGTTCCAGTGCCACACTGAGACCAACTTGTAGGGGTGGGAGGAATGAGCGTGGACAAGTGGACTGCATAATTGACTGGCCTATTGAGGCGATATGCAGCTTTGCGTTCCTGCTCTTGATAATGCTGCCTAGGAGAGTTCGCAATGAATGAGGTAAGTATGCAACATTTGATTCGACAGAGCCTATGTCTTCTGTTGTAGGATACTCCCCTTTATGATGCTCCATTGACTTTATCTCTGTTCTTATTAACTTCCCAACAATTTCAATGAGTTTGTCCATATCCGAGAGTTCCTTCACTTCACTTGCTCTGTCATGAGCTTCTTGAATGATGGATTTAACATTGGACGTCAGGGTTACGACATTAGGGCATTGTCTGATGGTGGTAATTGATACCCTTGTCCCATAGTGGTTCTCCAGCTCTCGTTTCAGTTGCTTGGGAGTGTAGACTTCCTCTTCGTTCATTCCACTCTCTCTGAGCATAACTTGGTGCAAGTCTTGCAATGTAATGGTCTCGTCATCATTCTTTTCCAAAAATTCAATTGCATATTGAATAGCAACAAGTTTAGATGTATTTCTAGGTCGACCCACTTTTCCTCTTTTGGTGGAAAAAGTGCACTCTTCAGATTCAAATTCTGGAGGAGCCTTTCCCTTCATGAACAGGTCCTTACAAATATGATGGTACAGGGCCTCCTCAGCTGGCAGATCATTTACTACCGAGAGGCGTGAATAGACCCTCAAAGCCCATTCGTCCTCTCTGATATCACAGTGGCTTAGAATGTTCTCTTGAAACCCTAGTGTGCTAGACATGTTTCCACAAACAATCCACAGAAGAGGCAGTGAGTTTTGAAATAAAAAATATTTCCCTTAGCTGATCTCAGGTTTGGTTTGATCTCTTCAGATGATACACGCTTTTTGGCAGATTTGATAGTTTTTGGATTTGTATGCCTACTTCTACATACTTTGTGAACAAAGATATCATGGTTTTCGTCATAAACCAAATCAGGTACATCTAAACTTCTTTGTTTGTTTGCTTTGTTAATGCCAGTACACCCTTTCTCTGTCAATTGGGCATAATCATCCGGCTTGTCCAAGTTAATAAGTTCTTTACAGATAACACATGCCATGTCTGCTTAACTAATCTCCTCCACCATAAATATACTGTTATTCCATGCACAAGCTATCTGTGAAAATGAAGAGAAAGCCATTACCAATCTAGAAAAATGTCATAACAGTAAATACATGCTGTGACTTACAAATAAGACAGAATAGTGGAAAATATAACCATTATATCGGACACATTTGAGTACACATGCGATTATCTGCAAATCGGTCACATACAGATGAAAGATACTACTGTAAATGAACTCCTCCACCTAAAAAACATAAGATTAATTACTTTGTTTGTACTTACAATCAAAGTAGTTTGGAAGATACGCGTTTTTTGGCAATCGGTACCCACAGCGGCGGCCATTTTGGATTTTGGCAAATTTAGGGTACTAGCAGTGAGCAGACAAGGGTAAACTATTTTTTTCTGAATAGTAGACCTAATTTACTACCGAAATCAGTTGAGAAACAAAATAAAGCAATTTTGTCCAACCTCAGTCATTCGCTTACTGGACTATATGTCATGTCCATGTTCCCTCACTCCACCTCTCTCCTCTGTATATAAGATATGTGATTTTCTCTTGTCTTTGTATTCCACTTGAAGAGGATCACAACAAGTGATCGAAACATACGGAAATAGTTATTTTCTTTCTTTTCTTATATCCAGTCAACAGTGGGTTTTTAGTGTATTTACTGTGTTACGACATTATGAACTGTGATATATATATATATATATATATATACGTATGTATATATATATAAATATTTTTATATATATATGTATATATATGTATATATATACATATATATATATATATATATATATATATATATATATATATATATATAGAGAGAGAGAGAGAGAGAGAGAGAGATTGAGATTGCGCAGGCAACGCCATTATCTTTTTAAGGGGCGGCGATTGAATGGTAATTGCTTAGAGAAAGTTTTTTATTTTTCTGATTTGGGGGGAGAAAGGATAATGTCTTCTCTCCAGGTATGCTGCGGTTGGATATAGGTGTCATATCATATGACCGGGTATGTTGTCAGTGCCTGAGGCTGTTGTTTTGCAGTTGGAAAGGGAAGTGCGGTGCATATTCTGATTCTGTAAATGGTTGATTATGGTCTTTGGAGTAGTGTGATGTGAAGTCTTGTGGTGAGTGTGTTTCTAGGGTGGTCTTCTGGGATATGGATCTGTGGCTGTCGTTTGGAGGATTGGGAGTCGAAGAGATGTCTTTGTCACTGATGTGGAGGACGAAATAAGAACATTAAGGTAGTCAGTCAGAATTCTTTTTCCTCATATTTTGGTTTACATGTTTTCCATGAATTTTGAAATATCTTGTGCGTTACTTGCCGTGGTTTTTATAGTCTTGTCTATGTTTGTATGTATGACTTCAGAGAGGGTGAAACACAAAATCCTTTGCTCTGATAGCCGTGGCATAATCTGGACTCCACCATGGAACTGAAGGTTGAAACGTTTATAACGAGATTTTTAGAATCGACATGAATGCTGCTGATATCAAGACATGCGAGATAAGTTATATTGAGTCGACTGTTAAGAAATCTCTCTTACTGATTTGGAAATTTATGCTTCTGCTTGGAAAATGATCCTAATTGCGCTGGAAAGGGAGTGTCAAGGGTGTAGGGGTGGAGGAGGACTTGTGAGTGGTATGAGGAGGAGTGGGAAGTGGTCACAATGGTGTAGATCTGGCATCATAATTCATACGAAGTCAAGGAGGTCAGGTGTACATATGACAGCATGTACGTTGGGCTATGTTAAGAAATAGGGAGTGAGTTCTCAGCAGGGAGGCTATCCATTTACCTTGTAAGGTCGTGGTGGTGTCTCCCTCAAAGGAGTATTTGGGGTTAAGTCTCCTACGTGTTGTGGATGGGGAAGTGGGTAGTAGGGGGAGGAGATCATATTCAAATAGCGTTTCTGAAATGACATTTTTCAATTTTGGGCTATATAAAGAACGGATAGCTACTGGGCGATGTAGGAAAAGTTTGGCTGTGATGGCTTCGGGGGTGGGGGGTCTGTAGTTGGAGTAACGAGAAACCTGGAGGGAGAGGAGATAGGGGAGGAGTCCAGGAATGGGGGATAGAGATGATAGGTGGGGGAGTATATGTGCACCTATTAGTGTTTTTTTTTTAAGTAGA
>NC_134780.1:14773149-14778149 GCF_046742065.1 Oratosquilla oratoria | reverse complement strand
CCCACTCTCACTACACTTCTTCTTCTCTCTCTCCTTCCCCCTCTCCCTCCCCCTCTTCCTCCCCCTCTCCCTCTCCATCTGCCTTCCTCTCCCTCCCTCTCTCTGCCTCCTTCTCCTCCCTCCTCTCTGTTTCTTCTTCCTCCTCCTAACACTCCTTTCTTCTTCTTTCTCTTTTCCCCTCTCTTCCTACTCTCACTTTCTTAATCTCCTCTTACTCCTCCTCTGCCTCCCTTTTCTATCCTGTCCTCAATCTCTTCTTTCCCCATCCCTCCCTTCTTTACTCTCATCCCTTTACTTTCCTCCTGTTCCCCCTTTTTCCTCATCTTCTCTCCCTTCTATTTTTCTTCCCTACGGACCAGAGTCACGAACCATCTCTATGACTTCACCTTTTCGGCGCAATATTGTCCCCATGAGTAGAGGCACGGGTTATTTATTACCTTTTGTCCTTCCCTATCCTCTCAATTCCCCAGACCTTCCCTTTTACTTTCCCCCTTCCTCTTCCAAGTGTTTCCTCTTCCCACTTCTGTCGCTGTTCTTAGTTCTGACTCCTTCACTTTCCGCTTTCCCCTCTTCTCCTTTACTGCTTCCCCCGTTTTCCCTTTCCCATACTTTTCCCTTACTCTCTTTAATCTTTCCTTCCCACAGCCTCCCCTCTTTCTTCCTTCCCCCGCTCTCCTTCCTCCCTTTTCTCATTTCTTCATTCCCCCCTTCTCCTCTCTTCTCTCCTTCTTCGCTTGTTGCCTTTCCCTCCTCTCCTCCTTTCACTCATTTTCCTTCACCTCTCCACTCCCTTTCCTTCCTTCTTCCTCTCCCTCTTCTTCATTTTTCCCTTTTCTCTACTTTCCTTTCTGTCTGTTTCCCCTCACCTTCCAACCGCTCCTCCCACCTTCTTTCCTCATCCAGCTCCATAGACCACCCAGACTCCTCTTCGCCTACCTCGTCCCTACCCCACTCCTTCCTCCCTCCTACTACTACTGTTGTCCTTTTTCTTCCCCTTTCCTTCATCCTTTCTCTCTCTCCCCACCGTTCTATCTCTCCTCTGGGCCTCTCCTTCCCTCTCCTTCTTTCTCTAATTCTCCTCTCCTTCCCCATCTCCCTCCTACCATTTTTCTCCTCTTCCCCTTTCCCCTTCTCCAACTCTTCTCCTTTCTCCTCTTCTCCCACTTTCCCCTGTTTCTCCCCTTCCTCCTCCTCCCCTATTTATCCCCCTTCCTCCTCCCCTTCTTCATCTCCTCGCCTTTCCTCTCCTTCTCCCATTTCCCCTCTTTCTCCTCTTCCCCCTCCTCCTCCCCCTACCCCCATTCCTTTTCCTTCCTTTCACCCTCCCCCTCCCCCTCCCCCTCCCCCTCCCTCTCCTTTTCTTCTTTTCCTCCTCCCTGTCCCCCTTTCCATCTTCATCTTCTTCCCTTTTTCTTCTCTTTTCCTATTTTCCCCTCTTCTTCCTCTACTCTTCCCCCTCCTCCTTTCCCTCCTCCCTTTCCTCCTCTTCCTCCTCCTCCTTCTCCCCATCCTCTTCCCCATCCACTCTCCTCCTCCCACCCTCTCATCCTCCCCTTGCTTTCCCCATTCCTCCTCCCCTTCCTTCTCTTTTTTCTACTCCTCTTCTCCTCCTCCTCCTCTTTTTCCGTATCAGTCCGCAACATTTACGACCCATTAAAGCGGCGTCACCAATGGTTCCCATGTGGAGGAGCCTCGGAGACACGAGGCACAAGGAATAGAGGTTGGATCGTCTCCCAGAGGATAGGCAGGTGATCATGCAGTGGATTCTCAAAGCCAGCGGAGTTGGTTCGATTCCAAGTGATCATTCTTCCTACCTGTTATTGTGACTTGAAGTGTTTTTATTCTATTAACTATTTATTCATATTTATTTTATTATTTACTTATTAGTGTTTATTATATATTTATTATTTGATCAAATCAGGAATCGTTTGCCAACTTGGATATTGAAGGAGTTTCATGGAGTCTAACCAACGTGCGGAAGTGGGGATGCCGCAAGATAAATAAGAGAGCGTGGTAGGGCGAAGTGATGCTGTTATATATATATACAAATCTGGGGATGAGATGGAACGGGGGCGGAGGATTACCAGAATCGAACAAAGAACCTTAGCGTAGGGATAATGAATATGCGTGAACGTGAGCCAAGGTCTAAAGGCAGATGAAGATGCGAATCCAGGGGACAGACGCGCGCGAGAAAAAGAATAAAGACAAAAGACTGGAAATAATAGGAACGTACACGGAAGGAGAAGAAAAACAAGGAAAACGAAGCTGATGGGGGAGGAGGGAGACGATGGAGAAGGAAGAGGAGGGAGAGGTGGAGGAGGTGGGAGATTGAGAAGGGAAGGGGGTAAGGGGGGAGAAAAAGTACGAAAACAGAGAAGAAAGACAGAGGAGACTGCAAAAAATGCGAGAGGAGGGGTGGTGGTGGGGAGGAGGAGGAGGAGAAAGACACGGTATAAACACGACCAGGTGTTCAAACAGGTGCTCAGGGAGGAGGGGGGGGGGAGGTGGTGAGGAAGGATGGAGGAGAAGAGGCGGGGAGGAAGCGAGTGATGGCGACCGAAAGAGAGAAGAAGAAATGGAACCAAACAAGCCGAATGAAGAATATAAAATAGAGCGAAAAAAGTAAAGAAAACGAGTTAGGACTGGAGAGACATGTTTGGTAGGTGACACCAGAGAGATGGTAAGGTAGTAAGGTAGGTCCCTCCTTTGACTGTCGTGACGCGCTTTTTACGCCAGCAGATTTTATTATTCAACTAAGAGGAGGGTCTCACGGCACAAAAGCTATCTCAAGTAATCCCTTCATTGTGATAAAGCACTTAATATATTTCATTCTGCCTAACACTAAAAGGAAGACCTCAATTTGTGGAGAAGTTGACCTCAGTGAGCTCCTTGCCATAAAAAACAAAAACAAAAAACAAACAAAAAAAAACACGATTTTATTCAGACACACATCAGACGCTTTTATTCAGCTCGGAGGAATGTCTTCTCAAAGGATCAAGAGAGTTGCATACGAGAGGACTTTGCACTGAAAGCGAGTTGATGTGTCACCTTTGCAGTCAGATCAATGGCCAGTGTTACATAACAGGAGATAAAAAGGAGCAGCCAAACATGAAGAAAATGGAGACGGATGCTAGACGCGATTAGATAAGAGAAAGCGAATAAAGATTACGACGAGTTACAATGGAAGAGCGTGAATGCAACACGAGACCATTTGGTTCATAGCGGGGCTGGATACAGAACAATAGATGAAAAAATGAATTGATAAGTAGATAAAGAGAAAACCCCTAAGTAAACAAATAAGTAAATGAATAAATAGATAAATAAGATAAATAGCTAAGTAAATAGATGAATGGATAAAGAAATAAATGATAATTGAAATAAATAGACGAATAAGCAAACAAATTAAAAATCAATAGACTGATAAAATAAACGAATCGATAAATAAACAAATGGATCATTGAGAAAATAAAGTAATAGACGCAATTAGATATTAATGAATATATAAGCAAATAAGTAAATCACTAAACAAAGGAATCACTAGCTTAACACACCAGAACAGACAAATAAGTACAATAGTGATAATATTGGATAAACACCTACAATGGATGTATGGACGAAAAAATAGATAATTGGGTAAATGAATAAATAAAAGGAAATACACGAAACAAATAGAAAAATAAATCTGATGAATAATAAAAAAAGTAAATAGATAAATGTAAATAATTACTTCACTTTGCACTTGGGCTTATCAAGTTCAAAATCTTCAAGCTACACTACATTGTGGCAAAGAAACATGAAAGGGATTAGTAACAGACACAAGAGCGAATGATGATGGTAATGAAAATAAAGGGGGAGGCACATGTGGAAGTACAGTAAATGAAACGTCATGGACTCAAAGACATACAAAGAATATAGTTTATGTAAAAATAGTTGATGTACAGTTATCGGAGAGCATTGGTAGGTATTCGTGTACATAACATAAGAACAAAGGAGACTGCAAGAGACCATATGGCCTACACTAGGCAGTTCCATGCCCTTTACCACCTGTCATACCAATCCAAAAAGTTGTCTAACCTTTTCTTAAAACAATCGATAGTTTTAGCGCTCACTACATGGATTCGTTGACCGCTCTATTGGTAAACCAGTTCTTGTCTATTTCCGTTTTAAATCTAAATTGGTCTAATTTAAATTCATTACTGCGAATCCTGCCTTGTTGTCTTAATATGATGACCTTGTTTGTATCACCATTGTTAAAGCCTTTGATACACTTGAACACCTCTCTTAGATCACCCTGCACTCTGCGTCTTTCCAGAGAGTGTAAGGAGACGTTTTTTTTTTTGGTGTGAGTGAAATGAAGTGCTGGGGAGAGACGGGAAAGGGAAGATAGTGGTGTTAGTTGAAGACATAAATGTGAAAATAAATCATATTGCGATTAAGGAAATTTATGGACATATATGAAAAATGAGAATATATTTGTCTATTTACATGTCTCTCCTTTTCAAGTCGCAGTTTTTCCGCGTGATACTTAGCATGTATTTTTTCAGCTTAGTCTCATTATGATAACTTGCTTAAAACAAATTAATAAAACAGAGTAAAATAAAATGCCTTTAACAGTAATAGCCACCCTTTGAAAGAAAATTTACGAGTATTTTTTCTTTTCTCTTTCTTTCTTCTTTTCTTTTCTTTTCTTTTCTTTTCTTTTCATCATTTATGGTTTACGGAACTACCACCCGCACGGACCACAACCTTACGTCGGTCCGGAACCGTTCATAATATGAAATCAGGAAGTAGTGTACACACGGTGCCACTGATGGTAGTGGTATATTCTCGTCATTGAATGTGTATACTTCTCCCTAGTTCCACCACTATCATGTAGAGTGAACGCGCATAAAACTCGGCATATTGATGTACTTTGTCTCAGAGAAGGTTTTCAATCAAATCCCATTATGACTATGTTTCCCATTTTTTTTTTTTTTTTACTAGCGCCCTTTTTGAACACA
>NC_134780.1:14763149-14768149 GCF_046742065.1 Oratosquilla oratoria | reverse complement strand
ATAGAAAGGGTGAGGGGAGAAGAAGGAAACATGTAAGAGGAAGAAGTACATAAAGGAAAGGAGGAATAGGAGGAGTAGGAAGAGGAGGGAGAGGGAGGTAAGGAGGAGGAGGAGGTGTTGCAGGAAGAGGAAAAAGAGGAGGGCTGAGTATAGGTAGAACGAAATGGTGGTGGTAAGGGTGGGCCTAGAGGAAGAAGAAGAGGAGGAAATGGAGGAAGTGGTGGTGGTAGAAGGGGCGGAAGAGCAGAAGGTGGTGGCCGTCGGTAACGAAGTGGAGGATTAGGTAGTGGTGCTGGGGAAAATGGTAGTGGAAGAAGTGTTGTGGTAAAGGTGGAGAAAGTGGTGGATGGGGTGATTGAGATGGTGAAGGTAGTGGTTGTGGAGGAGGTGATAGTGGTAGTGGAAGAGATGGTGATGGTGGAGGATGTTGGAATGGTGGTGATTGTGAGGAATGGTAGTAGTGAAGGAGGAGGTAATGATAATGGTGGTAGTGGAGGTGGTGGTGATAGTTGGGGAGAAAATGGAGGAGATGGTGGTGGTGTAGGAGGATATGGAAGAGATGGTGATGGAGGAGAAAATGAGGGTGGTGGTGGTGGGAGAGAAAATGGAGGAAGTGATGGTGGAGGAGGTAGAGGAGGGAAAGGAGGAGGTAATGGAGGAGAAGGAAGTGGAGGGTGTGGTGGTGGAGGAGGTAGTAGTGGGAAGGGAGGAGAAGGAGGAGGAGAAGGAGGTGGTGATGGTGGTGGAGGAGGACGAAGTGTTACTGGTGGTGATGATGGAGGGGGAGGTACTAGAGGAGGTATTGGAGGAGGACAAGGACGCTGAGTATTCTTGTTTCGTAAACAAGATGTATCTGGGGGTATGGGGGGTTGTATTGGTGGTGGAGGTATTAATGGGGGGATGCGGGAGGGAAGCATCGGGGCAAAAAAAGTGACAAAAACACAAAGGAAACACAATAACAGCATAGCAACACCCAGGAAGAACAAATAGGCAGGGAAATGACAACATGGAAATGACAACAAGAAAATGACACCATCCTTACTTCCTGTCAATGTTTACCACCAACTAGACGGTCGAAAAAATGAAGAAGAAAAAGAGACTGGACTGGATATCGATATACAGAAATGATTGTGATGGACAAGACAAAAGTCTTATACAATAGCACAGAATACATCAAAGACACTAATAATTGAAAATAACATACGCGGATGTTAATACAAATGAAGACACTGCCATAAAGAAATACTGATATGATGAACCTGATTCAATTAGACTGTTAAAAAATACAATTAAATCCACCTTACGTATATAAAATAAATGATGAAATATGAATAACCCCAAAAAGGGAACGCAAGCAAAGAAAACGAATAAATGTGTAAACGAATGAATTAACAAGCAGTTCAGAAAAAACAAGCAAGTTAAAAATGAAAAGTAGCTGATTTAAAAGGACAGGCACTCACTTTAATGGAATTATATATATATATGATTTGAATGATGGAGAACATAAACACAGGGGAAGGCATGGAACCCTAAACACTCTAACGAACGAAACGTTAGAGTGTTTAGGGTTCCGTGCCTTCCCCTGTGTTTATGTTCTCCATCATCCAAATCATTTGTCTAAAATACGCATCAATATATATATATATATATATATGTATATATATACTATACATATAGTATATATATATATATATATATATATATATATATATATACTCTATACATATAATATATATATATATATATATATATATATATATATGTACAAATAAGTATAACTGTTAGTATGAATATAAATATACATATACATATAAATATAAATATACATATAAATATAAATACAAATATAAATATAAATATAAATATAAATATAAATATAAATATAAATATAAATACAAAAATAGATATAGATATAGATATAAATGTAAATATAAATATAATAATAGATATGAATATAATATAAATATAAATATGAATATAAATATAAATATAGATATGAATTAGATATAGATATAAATATGAATATAAATATAAATATAAATATTTATATATAAATATAAATATATATATAAATATAGATATAAATATAAATATGATTATAGATATAGATATAGATATAGATATAGATATAGATATAGGTATAGATATATAGAAATATATATATGAATGTAAATATAAATATAAATATAAATATAAATATAAATGTAAATATAAATATAAATACAGATATAAATATAAACACAAATATAGATGTAAATATAAATCCAGATATAAATATAAATACTGATATAAATATAAACACAAATATAGATATAAATATAAATATAAATATAGATATAAATATAAATATAAATATAAATATAAATATGAATATAGATGTAAATGTAAATATTAATATGAATATAAATGTAAATATAGATATAGATATAGATATAAATATAAATATAAATATAAATATAAATATAAATATAAATATAAATATAAATATAAATATAAATATAAATATAAATATAAATATAAATATAAATATAAATATAAATATGAATATAGATATATATATTGAGCAGTAGTTGTCACCCAGGCAAGGTCAATTGGGTAGCTGCTTCAAATAGTGATATGGTGAGTGGTTGTGTTACTGTGTTCAGCGCCGATGAGGTACAACCCCCACTTAGTAGAATTGAAGCCTTGGAGGATGCTGTAAAGTGCCTTAAAGAGGAGAATCGAGTTCTCCGCTCGAAGGCCTAAAATACGGAAGACTAAACTATTTTGGAGCCTGGATGGAAAACGGTGACTAATAAGACGAGGAGAGTTGGAAAAAAGTCCTCACCAGCCCCGCTCGATTGTAAGAACTCGTTTCAAGTACTAGCGGGTCTACTGGAAGAAGAAACAAAGGAAATTCAAGAGAAGAAGGGAAGGGCAGACGCTGGATTCCTGCCCACAGGTAAGATTTCGGCTGTAGGAGACAGTCAAGTGAGATACTCTGACAGGGCTTTCTATGATAAAGATGGGAAACATAGGAAGCAGGTTTGTTTACCCGGCGCAGGGATAGGAGATGTTAGAGAGAGGATTGAAGAGTGTTTAGTAGGGGAAGGAAAGAACCCTGTCGTTTTCTTAAGTGCTGGGGGCAATGATATAGGTAAGTTAGGGTGTGAGGAATTGTTTGCGCGGTTCCGGGATGCGCTAGACAATATTAGGAATAAGGGAGGTGTTCCTGTTGTATGTGGAATCCTTCCGAGGCGTAGAGTTGGAGACGTATGGCATTCCAGGGCTATTGCAATGAATTGCAGGCTGGCAAACCATTGTAAGGCCAATGGATGGGCATTTGTCGAGAACTGGGATAGCTTTTACGGTAAGAATCATCTATATACAAGGGACGGGGTGCACTTGTCGTCCAGAGGATTTCGACTTCTTGCTGAATCCCTTGAGCGAGAAGTAGGCATCCTACAGTTTTTTTTTTCGGGTAGATTACGTGGGAGTAGGGGAGGAAGTATCAGAATATAGTTTAGGCAATAGAAACAACTTAGAGAAGGACTGTGAAAAGAATCACCAAAGCAGTTGGAGGGAAGATAAACTTAAAGTTTACTATACAAATAGCAGAAGCATAATTAACCAAATTTATTTGCTGCGAGGTAAAGCATATGTAGAGAATTTTGATATTATAGCTATTATTGAATTCTAGATCAACATGACTGATAAACATTTCCTTCCGGAAATTGAAATAGAAGTATATAAGTTTTTTCATAAGGATAGGGCTGGCAGGAGTGGGGGAGGAGTAGCACTTTTCGTTTAAAATACAATAAACTGTATTATCAACAATTCGATTAAGGAAGAGGACTGTACTGAATTTATATGGGTAGAGATTATATGCAAGAATAAGAAAGTTATTATTGGCGTCTTGTATAGACCTCCCAACCTCAGCATTGAGCAGACTGATCCTATGATTCATGAAATTCGCAGAGCGTCCCAGTACAAAAACGTCGTGATCATGGGAGATTTTAATTATAGAAACATTACTGGGAAACGTTAGTTGGAGATCAGTAAGCGAAACAATTCTTAGATGTAATGCAGGGTAATTTCCTAAAACAAATGATTACTCATCCTACGAGGGGAGAAAATACTCTGGACTTACTTTTAACTAATAATGAACACCTAATGAGTAACGTAAAAGTGGGAGATAGTCTAGGCTCTAGCGATCATCAAGAAATAAGATTTAATATTATTTAGGAAGAATAAAAAGTACGAATAACGTCCAAGTACCAGACTTCAGGAGAGCAAACTTTGACAATATAAAAACCTATTTGAAATTGAATATGAAATGTTATACGGACGTTACGGACGTTTCGGACATTGTCAGCGCGGTCAGGTCTTAGTACATAACCAAGGGTCAGGTCATGACCAGAGGTCGGATCACGGAGGGTAATATGCATACCTTGGGTCAGGTCACTTGGGGGCCGGGGCTCGACAGACAGGTCAGCGATTTGGATAAGATGTATAGCAATCTAACTGATTTAATCATTAACGCACAAAATACATTCATCCCCCTGAAGTCAATACGGAAAAATAGTAATACTCCCAAATGGATGACGGACAGATTGAAACGTGAGATCGGAAGAGGACTTTACGTAAAAAAAAAGAAAAAAAAAAGAAAAAAAAATCGAGGAAACACACCTTAGATCAAGATATAACGAACTGGCAAAGTTGATTAAAAGGAATACACGTACAGCGAAACGTAATTATGAAATTAACGTTGCCAGTCAAGCAAGATCCAACCCAAAGGTTTTTTTCATCTCTATAGAACCAAAAAATAAAGGAAGAATAGGACCAATTAAAAACGATGAAAATGTCATGATAGAATCGGAGGAAAAATGAGTGAGGAGTTTAACGAATATTTTCTCTCGGTGTTTACTAATGAGAGGTTAGATAAAGTACCTGAGTGCGATCCGATTTTCAGTGGGGATGAAGAAAGTAGTTTATTTAATATCAGCATTAGTAAAGTATAA
>NC_134780.1:14753149-14758149 GCF_046742065.1 Oratosquilla oratoria | reverse complement strand
AATATATAGATTCCCCGTTTCCAGTCTTTTCTACTCCAACAGTGGTTTCTACGTTATTGACAAATGTGTGATTATATTTTTCAACTGTAATATATATATATATATATATATATATATATATATGTATATATATGTATATATATGTATATATATATATATATATATATATATATATATATATATTGATTTAAACTATGACAAATGTAACTGAAGGCGGAGAAAATATACGAGGAATAATGGAAGAATTTAGTATTGTCTATAAAATACCTTGTAAAAATTGCCCATCCTCATATTTTGGGGAAACAGGTCGTGGATTAGAAAAAAGATTATATGAACACAAAAATGATGTAAGAACCCACAGACTTTCTAATTCTATAGTAAGACACATAGATACACATGACCACCTTTCGAACTGGGACAATACAATTATAATAAATAAAGGTTCAACAAAGAAATTAGGAAAAATAATAGACGCAGCCTATATTAATACTAATAATAATATCAACCATAGAGATGGTTTTATATGCTTGGCAAGAGCTACAAGTTTATTGATATTGGATGAAAACAAACGGACAAATGTTCCGAGCAGGATGACCTTTCCCAGGCACCCTGTGAGGTGGCATGTATGTGTATAAAATGTCCATGTTATACTTTTGTGTTATGCTTTGTGATCAAGACCCTAAGGGTCGAAACATTAAGGCAGTAAAATTCTTTCATTATTCCTCGTATATTTCCTCCGCCTTCAGTTACATATATATATATATATATTCATATGCATGTATATATATATATATAGAAATGTTTGCAACAGCAAATTTAGCTCTGATGTGTTTCCGATGAAGATTTTCAAGTCTTCTGAAGATATCTCTAGCATGGATATGCAAAAAAACCCACTAAGTTCCCGATAGAAGCCATCTAATGGGTGGAACAGGATACAAGACGTTTCCTTAATCACAGTGAGCATTTTCAATTGTATCAAGAACACAGAAATGGATGATTACAAAGTCAGAAAGTAAACACTGGGAAAGATCACATAGAGGTTGACCGTTACTCTGGTCTAAAACTGGGAAAGGCCACGTTTGAATACTGGGAAAGGATACCTGAGAAGGGGAACTGTGACCACTGGGAAAGGACACTTTAGATGACCGTTACTATGTCCTGGGCGTCCGTCGCGGCCGGAGTGACTGCTCATGAGAGGCCTGATTTGTGTCGTAGCTGGGGTGTCTGGTTTGGCGGATTCTGAACGGTTTGAGGCTGGGGAGGATGGTGGGGGCTTCCTGCTGGGTATTCAATGTAGGCTGGCTGCATTTGATGTGGAGGGCCTCAAGGAGGGCAAGGCGGCTCTTGTCACTTTCCTGGTCTAAAATTTTGGTATTGTCCACTAAGGTCTTGTGATTGGGATGTTATGGGTCTCCTGGAGGTGCCGCTTAGGGTCTCCATTATTAAGGTGGTATGTCATAATAAGGTCTTTAGTTCTCTTGTTCTTATAATAAATGGAAAAATAACAGATCCCCACACCCATACCTTTCCTCTTATCCCATATATCTGCAATACCTCCCACAGTACCATCCTGTCTACCCTATCATAAGCCTTTTCCACATTCATAAAACCACAAAATGCCTCCTTACCTATTCCTATAGCTTTCTCAAATATCTGTCTTACCACAAAGATCTGATCTACGCAACCCCTACATGTCCTAAACCTCACCAATTACTCCTTCTGTTCCTCTCCTAATACCCTCAATCAAGACCCGCCCATAAGCCTTCCCAACTACCCTTAACAAACTGGTTCCTCTGGAACTACTTCACTCACATTTGTCCCCTTTTCCCATGTAAGGTGGAACTATGCAGGTACTCCTCCAGTCCTCCTCCGGCACTCTACCCTCTCTTAAACAAGCATTAAATAAACTCACCAACCTGTCCACCATCACTGTACCTCATTTTTTCAGACATTCTGCATGCCATCCATCCAATCCAGGTGCCTTACCTGCTCTCATCATCTTAACAACTGTCTTAACTTCATCTTTCTTTATTTTGTCCTCTATTTTCCTCACTCATCACGTTCATTTTCTCAGCGCTTCCCACTACAACTACCTTTCCCTCCCTATTTTCCCTCCCTATCCTCCTTCAAATTTAGCAACTCCCTAAAATACTCTGCCCACCTTCCTCTCACTGCCATCTCTTCCATTATCATCTCTCCATCTGCACCTTTTACCTTTTCTTCTCTACTTGATTCGCCTTCTCTCCCTCTCTTAATTTCCTTCCATTTTTTTTTTCATTACTTTCAAAATGTTCTGTCATACTGCGGTCTTCGATGAGTAAAGCTCTGGGTAAAATTTTTCTACTCTTTTTACCATTCTGTCTCTGCAGTTAATGATTTCTCCATTTCTATCTTTCAAACATATCATTTGCTGTCTTCCTAAAGCGTGTCTGCGCTCGGTCACTTTAATACTTTTACCTTTCCAAATAGTTTTCTCTATATCATCCATGTTTTTCTTTTTTCTCTGATCTCTGCCTTTTGTTGATAAGCTTGTTTAGTCCAACTCTTTCTCTTTCGTCTCTTCTGCTTTTAATCTCCATTGTCTTCCTTCTTTTAATTAGGTTATTTGTGGCTTTGGAATATTTGTTTTCTCTAGTACTTTTTGTGCTTTCTACTTTCTCTGCCGATTCCCTTATGATGTTCACTAAATTCAAATTCATATCTTCGACTGTGTTCTCGTTAGTTCTTAGAGCTTCGAATCTATTTTTAATTTCTAACTGAAATTCCTTCTTATTATCCTTAACCTTTGCTAGGCTGATTTTAAAACTAGTTTTTTTCTCTCGGCCCTGAAATTGAATTTAGTTGTGCAACCTATCATTCTATGGTAACTGTCTATGTTGACTCTTTATGACAGTAACATTGCTAACGCTCCTACTCTCATCTCCTAATATGAGGTGTACTTCATTCTTTGTTGTTCCATTTGGACTTCTCTAGGTCCATTTACGCCCTACGCGTTTTTGGACGAAAGTGTTCGTTATCCTCATGTTGTAGTTCTCTGCAAAATTTATTAACATCTCGCCTCTATCATTTCTTTCGCCTACTCCAATCTTCCCAAAGCAAGACTCGTCTCCCATCTTCATTTCAACCTTGGCATTGAAGTCGCCTATTACCAACGTGTACTTACCTTTTTCTTGATCCGTTACCTGACTTAAATCATCATAGAAGGATTCAATTATATATATATATATATATATATATATATATATATATATATATATATATGTGTGTGTGTGTGTATGTTTGTGTGTGTGTGTGTGTGTGTGTGTGTGTGTGTGTGTGTGTGTGTGTGTGTGTGTGTGTGTGTGTGTGTGTGTGTGTGTGTGTGTGTGTGTGTGTGTGTGTGTCTGTGTATGTCTGTGTGTGTGTGCGTGTGTGTTTGTGTATGTATGTATGTGTGTCTGTGTATGTTTGCATATAATCAACTGTAGATGTGCGTGTATATGTATATATATATATATATGTATATATATATATATATATATATATATTTATTTATTTACTTATTTATTTATTTATTGATAAGTATTTTTGACAAATGGCTTGGATGATGGAGAACATAAACACAGGGGAAGGCTCGGAACCCTAAACACTCTAACGTTTCGTTCGCGTAGAACTTCTTGAGAGTGTACGTAGAACTGCAATTGAAGTTTATGTAAATTTATGTAAATGAAGTTTAGTAAATCTAATTACCTTTTCGGCACTTGGGAAAGTTTTTTTTTTTTTTTGGCGTGTTCTAGAATTAAAATACTATTTTGTTTAGCTAAATTGATAAACCCTCCTCGATGATTCGATGAATTATTAGTTGAAATATATACTGATTCAACAGTTCTTCTAGTGAATTTATCAAAACCTTTATGTAGCACTTCAGCTCCTCTCCAGTTTGGTAAATGATCGAATTTTTCCGCATGAACTACTAAAGAATTAGATGTCCCAAGTGTCCGAAAAGGTAATCAGATTTAGTACATAAACTTCAATTGCAGTTCTACGTACACTCTCTGAAGAAGTTCTACGCGAACGAAACGTTAGAGTGTTTAGGGTTTCGAGCCTTCCCCTGAGTTTATGTTCTCCATCATTCAAATCATATATATATATATATATATATATATATATATATATATATATATATATATATATATATATATATATATATATATATGTCTGTGCATATAAACGGTGTTGTTTTTATCTCGACGGCAATAGGTTTAAGTTCGTCGGGACTCGTTGTCAGTAAAGAAGAGGCTTTCTACAAGAAAACAACTGTCTTGTTGAAAATATGTGACACACAAATCTGCCGTGACACACACAAGCGCTTGAGATTCGAAAATAAGCATTGGGAGGATAATACACAGACACGCACTTGACATAAAATACCACGAGTGACACATGACGGCAAACGGTGACAAATAGAACGTCTGTCGCGGCATAATAATGCCCCATAAGAGTGCCCAAAGCAGATAGACGGAGGCACGTGTTTTTTTTTTCTCTTACGTGTTTGGTCCATCGTGACCCTTGATATGACGTCATAACGCGCAGCTTGGGGTCATGAGGTCACAATCATTGGTAAACATTAGTCACGTGGCCTTTCTTAGCCTTTCCATTTCTACTTTTTATAGTATCAACTCCGTCTTCTCACTTCTTCCTCCTTTATATCCTAACTTCTCTTTATTCTAGAATCCTTCTAGTTTTCCCCTTTATTCTCTCCGTCATCATCTCCTTTTATTTTCCCCCTAGTTCTTTTTGTCTTACCTCCTTTGTACTCTGCTTCTGTCTTCCCTATCTATATCTCCTTTTTTCGTCTTACCCCATCATTTCCTATCTTCGTCATTTCTCTTTACTGATTCTCGCTTTTTTCTCATCTCCTTATTTCCCCATTCCTTTTCTTTTTTCTTTTTTTTCTGTTCTTATGCTTCAATTTTATTGTCCTCACGTCCTCTTTAAGTCCGAGCACAATAGGTTAAAGT
>NC_134780.1:14748149-14750649 GCF_046742065.1 Oratosquilla oratoria | reverse complement strand
AGGTGAATAATTTACAGTTGCTTATTTTTTAGCTTTTGTTTGAAGGTGGGGCGTAGCCCTCCGCGAGCGAAGCGAGGTGCGCCGCAGGCCAAGCCCCCCGGCGCAGCCGGGCTGGCGAAGCCAGGGGCTTGTATATATATATATATATATATATATATATATATATATATATACATATATATATATATATCTCACAAGACAAAAATGTAGTAGCACATTTAGTAAAATGTTTTAATTACCCACTGTCGGAGAAACAAAGCAAAAGAAACAGAAGGGTTTATCAATTTAGCTAAACAAACTAGTATTTTAATTCTAAAACATGCCAGAAAAATGACCTTTCCCAAGTGTCCGAAAAGGTAATTAGATTTAGTACATACACTTCAATTGGAGTTCTACATACGTTTTGGGACGATAGTTGGGGACCATTTAATGACTTTCACTTCAAACTTAATAATTTGTCACCTAGTATAAAATTTAAAGTTGAATGGGAAGAGGACAACAGCATTCCCTCTCTGGATATACTAGTAATCAGAAGTCATGGACATTTGGATTTTATAGTATATAGAAAGCCCACGCATACTGGTAGCTATTTAAATTTTTTTAGTTACCATCCAGAAAGGGTTAAACTAAGTGTTGCTTCGGGCCTCTTTTTAAGAGCATTAAAAATTTGTAGCGTTCAATTTTTAAATAAAGAATTAGACACAATAAACTTACAATTGAGTAAATTAGGTTATCCAACTTGGTTGTTGACAAAAGCTCTTAGCAAGGCAAAAATTAGCTACTATAAGAACTCTTCCCAAACAAACAACCAGCACAATTGGGACAATACTTGTATAAAGATCCCATACAACCAGTTATTGGACGAAGCTTCTAACATGTTACCACAAGATAAAATTAAATTGGTCTTCAACTATCCTAATAACATTTTTCATAAAGTAGTAAATATACATCATAAACCCAAAACAGATAATAACCCAGGAGTATATTAAGTACCTTGTAAAGATTGTAATGAGGTCTACTGGGGTCAAACTGGTAGGGACCTCAATACCAGAGTAAAAGAACACAAAAACTCTGTTAGGTATGGACAAAACAACTCCGTGGTCTTCCTCCATACATCAACAAAGGATCACCGCATAGATTGGAACAATCCAGAAATCATTTATAAATCTAATTGTAGCTTCAGGAGAAAAATAGTTGAATCTTTCCTCATTAAACACTTGCCAAATTTCAATACATCTAAAGGGCAATGGTCACCTGATTGTATAACAGGGCCAAGCGGGACTGGAGGCTCATCTGGGATGTTGGCCAGGAATTGGTCTAGCCTCCTCTCGAAAGCCTCCGTTCAGGACTTATTGCGCGATCTTTTGATTTCAAAAGTCCATCACTCATTAACAAGCTATATAAATCGTTAGTTCGTCCACATTTGGAATATGCTGTTTCCGTATGGTCACAGAATCTCATTAAAGACAATGACAGACTGGAAAAAGTACAACGGCGAGCCACAAAACTGATTCCAAATATCAAAAATAAATCATTCGAAAATCGACTAAAACACATGAATCTGTTTTCCCTAAAAAAGCGTAGACTCAGAGGTGATTTGATACAGGTCTTTAAGATTTTAAAGGGAATTGACAACATCAAAAGTGACCAAATTTTCACAGTGAATGAGAATCAGACAAGAAACAATGGTCTCAAACTGTCCGGAAATAGATTCAATTTGGAAGTAGGTAGAAACAACTTTGCCAACCGTGTAGTTAATGAATGGAATAAACTTCCTGCACAGGTAGTGCAATGTAGTTCAGTTCGAAGCTTTAAGAATCATTTAGATAAACACCTAAGCAAGATGCTGTAATGATTATAATTTATTTTATATTATTTGTTTTGTTTTGTTATCATTTGTCTGTCTGATTTTTATTTATTATTAGTTATATGTCAATTTATTATTATTTACTATTTACCTGCTTGTTTATTATTTAACTATGCCTATGCATTTATGTATTTTGTTATTTACATTATTATAGTTTTTATTTGTTATTTTATTATTATGATTTTTTCGCATCCGACCAAGATATGGACCAAAAGGTCTCCTGTCGGCATGCTCCGCCTTTGTAATCCTTTGTTATGCTGTGAATAAATCATTACCATTACCGAATCCCCCCCACCTCGGACACGTGACTTGAGCCACCTCCCCTTGTTCCTACTTTGTACCTCTCTCATTGTATATATTCTTGTATATCTTACCTTGTATCTATCTGCTGAAGAGGACGACAGTAGTGGTCGAAATATACAGTTCGTCTGTTTATTTTGCTTTGTTTCTCCGACAGTGGGTAATTAAAACATATATATATGTATATATATATATATATATATATATATATTTGTGTATATATATATATATATACATCATATATATATATATGTATATATATATTTAAACCCACCGAATACTCGAGGTGCTCTCACCCCATCTGGATCGTTTCTTTTTTGTAGTCGTCAAAAT
>NC_134780.1:14743149-14745649 GCF_046742065.1 Oratosquilla oratoria | reverse complement strand
ATATTTTCTTATTTTTGTGACTGTGAAATTCGGTATTACTAATATTTCGTTCTTTTCTTTTTCTTTGTTATATTTTGTCCTGTTCATTATTTCCTGCGCTTTCGTTTTTGATTTTGTAATTATTCTCATTGGGTATTTTAATTTTTTAAATATTGTAATTATGTGTGTTATTTCATCTTCTGTATATTCTGTGCTGCATATTCTGTATGCGCGTAAGAAAAATCCAATTATTATACCTGATTTGATTTTTTCACTGTGACCTGATAGATAGTGGACATAATCTTCTTTGTTGGTATGTTTTCTATGTACTTTATATCTTGGGCCTGAGTCTGTTCTAATAATTGTAGTGTCTAAAAATGATAAGTGTCCTTCTTGTTCTTCTTCTAGTGTGAATTCAATCTTCTCGTGTACTTTATCTAATAATCTGACTTTGTTTAGTATATTTGTGGTTTTGGGTGTTATGATTAATATGTCATCTACATATCTTATCCATGTGGTGTGTCTGCCTATTATTCTTAGCATTTTGTCTGCTTCTAATGTCTCTAAGAAAAGATTAGCAGCTATTGCACTAAAAGGTGAACCCATAGGGAGGCCGTAATGTTGTCTGTATTCTGTTTGTTCGAATGTAAATGGGTCGAAGTTAATGCATAGTGAAACTAGTTGTAAATAATCTGTTTTCGGAATGGGTAGATTGTTGTCATCTATCTTTTCTGTTACTCTTTTTATAGCCTCTAGTGCTCCATTTCTTGGTATATTTGTGAAAAGCGAGATTATATCAAGGCTGTATAGTTTCTTGTCTTTGAATTGTACATCTTTTAATCTATTTATCATATCTCCTGAATTCTTTATATGGGTTCCGCTTATTTTTCCTAACATCTGTGAGAGTGGTTTGGCTAGTTGTTTTGCTATTCTGTGTGGTGCGCTACCAATTCCTGATGTTATGGGCCTTAGTGGGATTCCTGGTTTATGTACTTTGGGGATTCCGCGTATCTGAGGGGGGCGTGGGGCTTCTTCTACTAAATGCAGCAACTTCTTACCTCTTTCATTTTTCTTTAGTATTTCCCTAGCTTTCTTATTAAATATGTCTGCACTTTGTTGAGCGTACCCTATGTGTTTCTTTTCGTATATTGTGGTGTCTTCTAAAAGAGTATTAATTTTGTTTATGTAATCTGTCCTGTCCATAATTATTATACCTCCCCCTTTATCTGCTTGTGTTATAATTATTTCCTGGTCATTTTTAAGATCTTGTAATGCCTTTTTGTAACGTCTCGGAATCTGGCTTGTTTTATTGTCTGAGAAAGCTTTACAGCAAAGTAAGATTCCTTGTTTAAAACCTTTATCCACATCGGTGTCGTTCCATCTATCCACTTGATGTAATACCTTGAAAAAGACGTAAGTGTCGAAACGTCGGTAATAAAACTCAAAAGCTCTTCTCGAGTTTCCGTTTCCTCTCTTTCCTCAAATTTGTCGCGATGAATAATCATCATACATATACATATATACATATATGTGTATATATATATATATATATTTATATATATACATATATTAGAAAAATAAAACTTAAACCCACTCTCGGAGAAAGATAAGCTGAGATACAGAGTAAACCGTATATTTTGACCACTAACTGTGGTCCTCTTCAGCAGTTACAAGTATAGGGTACATAAGGACAAATCCGGAGTATATAAGATACCATGTCTCGATTGTGATAAAGTGTACTGGGGACAAACGGGACGTGATCTACCCACTAGGATCAAAGAACATAAAAATTCTTTAAAATACGGCCAAGAAAACTCAGCTGTATTCCTTCATTCTAGCCTTTTAGATCACAGAATAGATTGGAAGAATGCAGCTACAGTATACAATTCACATTGTAGTTTCAAAAGAAAAATTATTGAGTCCTCATTAATAAAAAAGTTTCCAAATCATAATACTTCCAAAGGTCAATGGTGACCTGATGCCATAACTAGTATGGCAGTTGACAAATTCATCTCCACAGGACGTAACGTCCGACCTCACTCAGGGCAAGTGACCTGAGGCTTACTGAGTTCCCCAATGTTGCTTCCTCCTCTGTATATAACCTCTTGTCTATGTACCCTATACTTGTAACTGCTGAAGAGGACCACAGTGGTCGAAATATACGGTTTACTCTGTATCTCAGCTTATCTTTCTCCGGGAGTGGGTTTAAGTTTTATTTTATTCGTGTGTTACAACACCTACGTTACTTGATTTGATATATAAATATATATATATATATATATATATATATATATATATATATATATATATATATATATACATATATATATATACATATATATATATATATATATATATGAATATATATGCAAAATAACCATAGGAGGAAGGAAACTTGTAGACAGTAAGTACTTTCGTATATTACATCTTCATACTAAATGACAGTGATAGAGAGTTGGGTTTAAATATAAGTATCAGGTGCAACCAAAGGGGGGAATGGGGGAGACAATACAATGTGAGG
>NC_134780.1:14730649-14735649 GCF_046742065.1 Oratosquilla oratoria | reverse complement strand
GTTAGAGGATCTCTAGTTCCCTTGATTATAAATCACCAACCAAACAGGTCCTTTTAATCCCCATTCTTCCCTCTCATATTTTCCCCTCCCTACTCTGAACTCTCTCTCTCCCCTCCCCCTTCTCTCTCCCTTCCCCCTAATCTCTCCTCTCCCTTTCTCTCTCCCCTCTCTCTCCTTTCTCCCGTCCCCTTCTATCTCCCCTACCCTTTCTCTTTGCCCTCCTCTTTCTCTCTCACCTCCCCTCCTCTCTTCCCTACCTTTCCTCTCTTCCCTACCTTTCCTCTCTCCCCTCCTCTTTCTTTTTACCCTCCCACTTCATTCTTCCTTCCCCCTTCTCTCTCCCCTCCCACTTCACTCCCACCTCCCCCTTCTCTCTCCCCTCCCCTTTCTCTTTCCCCTCCCCCTCATCTCCTCCCTACCCTTCCTCTCTCCCCTCCTCATCCTCTCTCCCCTCCCACTTCACTCCCCCCTCCCCCTTCTCTCTCCCCTCCCACTTCACTCCTACCTCCCCCTTCTCTCTCCCCTCCCCTTCTCTTCCCCCACCCCTTCTCTTTCCCCTCCCCCTTCTCTCTCCCCCCTTTTCTCTCTCCCATCCCTTTCTCACGGCCCTCCTTTTTCTCTCCCCTCCCCTTCTTTGTCCCCTGCCCTTCTCTCTCCCCTTCTCTCTTCCCTCCCCTTCTCTCTCCCCACTTCTCTCTCTCATCTCCCTTCTCTTTCCCCTCCCCTTTTTCTCTCCTCTCCTCCTCCTCTCTCCCATCCCCTTTCTCTCTTCCCTCCCCTTTCTCTCTCCCCACTCATTTCTCTTTCCCCTCCCCTTCTCTTTCTCATCCCCTCCTCTCTCCCCTCTCACTTCTCTCTCCCCCTACTCTTTCTCTCTCCTCTCTCCTCTCCCTCATCTTTCTCCTTCACTCTCCCCTCCTTCTCTCTCTGCCCTCCCCTCTCTCTCTCTCTCTCTCATATATATATATATATATATATATATATATATATATATATATATATATACATATATATATATATATATATATATATATATATATATATATATATATATATATATATATATATATATATATATGATACCGAAAGTTTTCGTCTATTTAAGACATCTTCAAAGGTACGGAAAAGCAATACGGAAAGAAACAATATATACATAAGAAGACAGAGGATATTCGGAAAGGTCCCATGTTACAAATGATCACATACAATCTTGTCAATAATAGAATTGTCCAATTTAAATAAACCCAAACTCAAATTCGTATTACTTTCAAAATTTCTTTTTATGTAACAATATTCAATAATATTTCTTTCTACAATATTATTACAAGATGTAATTACTTTTGAGTTTCCCCAGTCAATATTATGTCCATAATCCCTTTGGTGGACAAATAATCTACTTGACAATTGCCCCGTTCTAATACTATATTTAAGGTGACTTATTATTTTATTCAAACCTTTGCCTGTTTGGCCTATGTAAATAAAATCACAACTTTTACATGGTATGCTATAAATACAACTTTCTTTTTCTCTTGGCGAATTTCTAATTAACAAGCTCTTAATATTATTATTGTTTTTAAATACTACCTGAATATAAATTTTTTAAAAATGCTGGGAAGACTGATTAAATTTTCATGGTATGGAATTGTTAACGTATTCTTATAATCAAATTGTTTGACCTGTGAAGTATTAAGAAAATATTTCCTAGCTTTTTTTTTGTATTGTAATGTCTGTTATATATTTCTTGTGTCAGTGAACAAATTCTATTTTCCCATGATAAATTTTATTTCTTGATCCAAAAACTCAGGAGAACAAATTCTATAAGCTCTCAGGAACATTGATGAAAAAACTGACACTTGGTGTTTTGACTGTGATATGAGTAAAAATGAATGTATGAAAGGACATTGCTTGGCTTTCTGTAAACTTCAAATTTAAAATATCTTCCACATCGGTGAATATTTGCGTCCAAAAATGGTAAAACATTATTATCCTCTACCTCTACCATTTTTGGACGTAAATATTCACCGATGTGGGAGATATTTTAAATTTGAAGTTTACAGGAAGCCAACCAATGTCCTTTCATACATTTATTTTTACTCTTATCACAGTCAAAACACCAAGTTGTCATTTTTTTTTTTTTTATCAATGTTTCTGAGAGCTCATAGAATTTGTTCCCCTGAGTTTTTGGATCAAGAAATTAAATTTATCTATGACATTGGAGAAAATTTAAAATATCCAAAACATCGATGACATCACGAATGCCTTATAGGTACAAATGACATCACGACCACAAACTCGGAAGAACGGATACGTAAATACAAGCATATGATTAATGGCCTGAAGGTAAAATGCAACAAGATCGTGGTTCCTGGCATTCTTCTTCGAATCGGTGTGAAATCACTTCTACGATCAAGAGCCTTTTTCAAGCGTGACGGGCTTCATCTTAACCCAGTTAGATTTGCTCGCCTAGGTAGACTCCTAAACAACGCTCTGGAGGCATATCGGACAAAAAACCAAGGGCAGGGTCTCGGCCCCCATATTAGTAAAAGGAAATCAGTTATCATCTCAAAAGCAGCAAATAAATGCCTATTTAGCTAATGCACGTAATTTGCGCAGCAAATTCCAATATCTTGCTGCACTAATTTTTTTCCAGGACTATGATATAGTTGGGATCACTGAATCTTGGATTGATATCAAAACTAGATATTTCCTAGTGGAATATAGCTTAAAAGGGTATTCGATATATAATGGTGGACGATCACAGAGCAGGTGGCGGTGTACTTCTGTATGTAAAATCACACCTACATACACAGGAAATTACTGGACCGGAAATAAGGAACATTGATGCTAGATATGTGCAATTTCGTACAGGGTCCGAAAAATGAATTCTTGGCCTTATATGAGCAGATTTTAGATATTTGCAGAGATAACGGTGCTATTATTATAGGTGATTTTAACTTATCAATAACTGTATTGGGTGGAACACTAAATTTGCACAACGGTCATGGGCTCTACTCTAATATTTTGGAAACTTTCTTATATCAACACATTCGCGAACTAACACGAGGGCAAAATGTTTTTGTTATGGTTCTTTCCACTAACGAAAACCAAGTAACGATTGTAAATGTTGGACCGAAATTCAGCACCAGCAACCACAATATCCTCACGTTCAACATCGATTGCAACAGTGATCTACAAAATAATAGCTTCGAAAAGGTACCGAACTTCCAGCGAGCAGACTTAAAAAAAAAAAAAAAAAAAAAAAAGAATAAGAGATGCTTGGAAAAATTGACCGGTCAGAAATTTACAAAATCTAAGATGTTGAACAAACTTGGACCATATTCAGTAATATCCTCAAAAAAGCCGTTAACGAATGTATTTCAATGCACGACAGACGTCCATCAAGTAATACAAAACCAAAATGGTGGAATGTCAACATTAAGAATACTTTGCTAACCAAAAACCGTGCGTACAAGAGATTCAAATCAACACATAGGCAAACAGATAGATCGGAGTACGAAAAATCTCGTCGAGAAATTAAAAGACTTATTAAAGCCAGCAAGAAATTACAAGAACAGTATATTGCCTCCAAATACAAAGAAAATCCTAAATAATTTTCAGATATATCAAGGAAAAAAAGATCTTAAGAGCACTATTGGCCTCCTCATATCAACGACGGAGGAAATAGTAACAGAAAAGAGGACAATGGCAGACATACTGAATAATTATTTTGAGTCTGTATTCATTATTGAGAACAGCAGATATGAACAGTCAACCCCACCAAGACGGGCAGCATTTATACGCCTTAGATGTGGATATTGGAATACTCAAGGAAGTCAAAGAAGAAATTTGCAAACCCTCAGGGTGATTTTCAACTTATCTTTACAATCTGGAAGAGTTGTACATGAGTGGAAACTAGCAAATGTTGTACCCTTATTCAAAAAGGGTGAAAAATTCAAATCTGGTAACTATCGGCCCGTTAGCCTTATATCAGTTATTTGTAAACTAATGGAGTCTATCCTGAGAGAAAAAATGATAGAATTCTTGGAGAAAAACATTATCAAAGATTCACAACATGGATTCCGTAATAAGCGCTCGTGTTTGACAAACCTTCTTGACTTCCTGTAAGATATTTACGGTATGTACGAAGAAAGGAGAGCAGTTGATGTTATATATATCTTGATTTTCAAAAGCTATGATAAGTCCCACTTTCTTTTACTATCCTTCCTTCTCTTTCTCCTTCCCTTTTTCTCCTCTTTCCTATCCCCCCTTTCTTTCTCTCTTTCTTCTCCTCTCTTCCTCTTCCTTTCTTTCTTCTTTCTTTCTATTTTTTTTTCTCCCCCTCCCCCCCACCCCCTCCCCCCCCCTTCCCTTCCTCCCCTCCCCTCACCACACCTCCCCTCGCCTCCCTTCCCCTCACCACACCTCCCCTCACCTCCCTTCCCTTCCCCTTCCCCTCACCACACCTCCCCTCGCCTCCCTCTCCCTCCCCTCTCATCATCTTCCCTCCACTTTCCCTCTCTTTCCCTCCCCTCCCTTCCTCCTCCCATCCCTTCCCCTCCCTTCCCCTCCCCCTTCCCTTCCCATACTCTCCTCCTCCACCTCTACTTCCCCTCCCCTCCCATACTCTCCTCCTCCCCTTCTCTCCTCCCCTTCCCCTCTCCTCCTCCTCTCCTCCTCCTCCCTTCCTCCCCCCTCCTCCCTTCCCTTTCCCCTTCCCTTCTCCTACACTCCCTTACCCTCTCTTTCCCCTTCCCTATACTCCCCCTCCCCTCCCTTCCCCTCCCTTTCCCCTCTCCTGCTCCTACACTCCCCCTACCCTCTCCTTCCCCTCCTCTACACTCCCCTTACCCTCCCCTCCTCCTCCACTTCCCCTCCTCCTCCCCTTCCCCTCCCTCTCCCTCTTGCCATTCCATTCCCGTCCCTCTCCCCCTTTCCATTGCCCATCCCCTATTTTACTCCCTTCTCCTCACTTCCTGCTTCTCACTTCTCTCACCGCGCCC
>NC_134780.1:14727958-14730149 GCF_046742065.1 Oratosquilla oratoria | reverse complement strand
CTACCCCGTTCCCTCAACCTCCCCATTTCCCTCCTATCCATTTTCCTTCTCCCGCTTCCCTCCACCCTTCCCTCCTCCTCTCCCCCTTTCACCCTCGTCATCCATTATTCAATTTTCCGTTCAGTGGGTCACTCCTGGAATAGAATTCCTTCTTCTTTTCTGCTCCATTCACGACAGCGGGAGGATGCGGTGGTGGGGGAGACGGGAGAGAGTGAAGGCTGCTGGAGGGGGTGGAGGGGATGGATGGGGGGTGGTAGATGACAGGGGGGAGGAAGGAGGGAGCTATCTTGGGTCTCTGCTGTATGAGGGGAGTGGAAAGATGTGACAACAGGATATATATATATATATATATATGTATATATATATATACATATGTATACATATATGTATATATATATGTATATATACACATACACATACATGTATGTATATATATATATACATATGTATATATATATGTATATATATACATACACATACATTGATGTATATATATATATATATTTATATTTATATATATATATATATACATATATATATATATATATATATATATATATATATATAAAATAACAGCAATTTTCATGAGTGGAGATGAGTCCCCAGTCATAATCGAATGTTGCGTAACTCTGATCTGTAAAGACGTCATTTAAGTTCCTTAAGAACTGACTACATAAAAGCTATGCTATCGATACTCCATACAGAGGTTAGGAGAGAAGATGAAGGAATGGAGGACGGGAGAATGAGCTGTCTAATGATAGGAATTTGAATTTCTCCCAACTTGTTTTTTTTTTATCTATTATTTATTGAAAAGGATTTCTGATTTGATACATGTACGCCCAAGCCTTTAATCACTTTTCAACCTAAGGTGCGCTACGAAGCTAAAGAGAAAGGCATGTTGGAGAGAAAGGGAGATAGAAAAAGAGAGAGGGAGAGAGAGAGAGAGAGAGAGAGAGAGAGAGAGAGAGAGAGAGAGAGAGAGAGAGAGAGAGAGAGAGAGAGAGAGAGAGAGAGAGAGAGAGAGAGAGAGAGAGAGAGAGAGAGAGAGAGAGAGAGAGAGAGAGAGAGAGAGAGAGATAAGGAGAGGGAGAGAGGGAGGGAGGGAGGGAAAGGAAGAGAAGGAGGGAGAGGGAGGGAGGGAGGGAGTGAGAGAGAGGGAAGAAGAGGGAGGGAGAAAGAAGGAGGAAGGGAGAGGGAGGGAGAGGGAGGGAGGGAGAGGGAGGGAGGGAGAGGAAGAGAGGGAGAGGGAGGGAGGGAGAGGAAGGGAGGGAGAGGGAGGAAAGAGGAGAGAGAGAGGAAAGGAGAGAGGGAGTGGTAGGGAGGGGAAGGTAGGGAAGGAGGAGGGAAGGTAGAGAGGTAGAGAGGAGAAGGTAGAGAGAGAGAGAGAGAGAGAGAGAGAGAGAGAGAGAGAGAGAGAGAGAGAGAGAGAGAGAGAGAGAGAGAGAGAGAGAGAGAGAGAGAGAGAGAGAGAGAGAGAGAGAGGAGAGAGAGAGAGAGAGAGAGAGAGAGAGAGAGAGAGAGAGAGAGAGAGAGAGAGAGAGAGGGGGAGAGAGAGAGAGAGAGAGAGTGGAGGAGAGAGCGAGAGAGAGAGAGAGAGAGAGAGAGAGAGAGAGAGGTGGGGGGAGAAAGAGGAGAGGGGAAAGAGAAAGAGAGAGAAGGGGAAAAAGAAAGAGGGGAGGAGGAGAGAGAAATAGAGAGATAGGGAGAGAGAGGAGAGAGAAAGAGAGAGGGGCGAGGGAGAAAGAGAGAGAGGGGGAAAGAAGAAAAGAGACGGGGAGAGAGAAAAATATACGTAGGAGAGGAAGAGAGAGACAGAGAGAGAGAGAGAGAGAGAGAGAGAGAGAGAGAGAGAGAGAGAGAGGAGAGAGAGAGGAGGGAGAGAGAGAGAGAGAGAGTGGGAGAGAGAGAGAGAGAGGAGAGAGAGAGAGATAAAGAGAGAGGAGAGAGAGAGAGAGGAGAGAGAGAGAGAGAGAGAGAGAGAGAGAGAGAGAGAGAGAGAGAGAGAGAGAGAGAGAGAGAGAGAGAGGAGAAGCGAGAAAAAGAATGAGGGAGAAAGGAGCGAGTAGGAGAGGGGGAAAGAGAAAAAAGGAAAGAGAGGGGGAGAAAGAAATAGAGAGGGAAAGGAAGAGAGACAGAGAAAGAGAAAGAGAGAGAAAGAAAGAGAGAGTTGCCCAACTCATCTGGTAATAGT
>NC_134780.1:14712958-14717958 GCF_046742065.1 Oratosquilla oratoria | reverse complement strand
TATATATGCTCGTATGTAACTCGAACATACTGTGGTCAACTTATATCTCTCTTGATAGTACAGTGGTTTAAGTCACAGTACACTTGTTACGCCTCAGCTGAGTTCTAGTCCTTGACTTGACCACTTAACAAAGATAATCTTAAGAGTAATCACTAACAGAATAAGGAACAAAATAAGGCCAGAAATAACTGATGAACAATATGGGTTCTTACCATATAAAGGAACAAGGAATGCAATTTTGTTGTAAGAATACTAGATGAAAATATGTTTCGTGGACTACGAAAAGGCATTTGACAAAGTAAGACACGAAGTAAGACACAATAAATTAATAGAGATGTTGAGGAAAATAGGGGTGGATGGGAAGGATTTCAGGTTAATTGCAAATCTCTATTGGAAGCAAGAAGCAGCAGTGAAAATAGGAAAACTGTCTGATTGGCAAAATATTGAAAGAGGCGTGAGACAGGAATGTGTAATATCGTCAGACCTGTTTAATTTATACATTGAGATAATCATGAGATATATTTACCATATAAAAAGAGTAACAATAGGAGGAAGAAATTTCAATAATATTAGATATACAGACGATACTGTGTTACTCACAAATTCGGAAGTCCAGCTACAGGAATTAGTTACAACACTAGTAGAACCAGGTAGAAGTAGAGGTCTAAAAGTGAATAAAAAAAAAGGCAGAAGTAATGATAATGGCGAAAAAACAAGAACGACCAAGGGTAAGAATTCAAGTAGAAGGAAGAATATTGACACTACGGTAAAGTGATATATATATATATATATATATATATATATATATATATATATATATATACATATATATATGTATATATATTATATATATACCCTGTACATATATATGTATATATATATTATATATATATATATATATATATATATATATGCAAAGTAGACCACTTGGAAAAAAGAAACTAACGAAGCAGAGCGCTTTCGTATATTACATCTTCAGTGCAACAAGTACATAGTGATAGGAATACATAGACAATATATACATGACACAAAGGAACAAGGACAGTTTGAATAAGCGTAGCGACCAATTACCCCCTGGAGAGCGGAAGGTCATTGTCAATTATCTTACGATGGTCGGGCGACATCAGGTCACAGTCGCCAAGGGTCACAGTTTCTACTAATTATATAGGGCGACATTAAGTCAATTCGTTGGGTTACATTTTACCTGATATTATCTTACTAATTTCTTGACAAATGAAATTATCAAGTTTGTACAAGCCTTTATGTAGGTTGGTATTTTGATTACTGGTGGTATGAATCAAACTGCACTCTATTAAATTTCTTGCTATTATGTTGTTGGTATAATAGATTGCCTGGGCATTACCCCAATCAACTGGATGATTATTCAATTCAATATGCTTGAATATACCACTAGAATGATTGCCATCCCTAACATTTTTCTTGTGTTGTTCAATTCTAATGTTTAAGGGTTTGGCAGTTTGACCTATGTAAAATTGATTACACATTTTGCAAGGAATTTTATAAATGCATCTGACATCTTTAAAAGTCGTTGGGGAAGAACAGACTTCGGTAATACCTGTTCCTTCAGGCAATTTTGTAGAAACTGCAGCCGTAATCGTAGTTTATGGGCTTTGGTCAAGGCCCAAGCAAAGTCCTTCACAAACGGAGCCAGACCAGGGTTGAGAGAGATGAAGGTGTTGAAGAAGCGTGTGGTATCCATGATGCTAATAAGAACACGGGTACGTGTGTTCACTTATGCAAAGTAGACCACTTGGAAAAAAGAAACTAACGAAGCAGAACGCTTTCGTATATTACATCTTCAGTGCAACAAGTACATAGTGATAGGAATACATAGACAAATCTTCTTCTTATGTTACAAACACTTCTGATTTAATAGACAAACTCCATAATATTAAACCTAATTATAAGTTTACAATGGTTAGTTTTGATATAGTCAGTTTATTCACAAAAGTTCCCATAAATGATTTATTATTTTACCTTCAAGATGAACTTAATAAACATGTTCTTCCATTGCCATCATCTACATTGATTGAACTAATTAAATTATGTGTCAAAGATTGTAAGTTTCAATTCAATGGTAATTTCTATTCCCAAAAATTCGGCATGAGTATGGGAAACCCTTTATCCCCAGTTTTAAGTAATTTATACATGGAATTTTTTTAAACTAAAATATTACGCACAATCTTCCCCCCTAACATCCCTTGGCTTAGGTATATTGATGACATTTTATGTCTTTGGCCAGAAGAAAAAAATGTCCATAATTTTTTAACTAAGTTGAATACCCTTGTTGATTCTAATAAATTTACTTTAGAAATTGAGAAAAATTTTACCTTACCTTTCTTAGATTGCACTATCCTACGTCATGACAATAGCCTTAAATTTAAAGTATATCGTAAACCAACCAATGTAAGTTCATATATTCATTATTATTATTCTCATCCAAATAATATCAAACGTACAGTATTTGCCTCAATGTATTTAAGAGCTTTTCGTATTTGTAGTCCTGAATTTATTGATGAAGAAATCAGAAATGTTTTTAACATTGGGCTAGAATTAAAATACCCTAAGCAATTCCTTTATATTGCTTACAATTTTGCAAGGAAATCATTTTTAACTCCTCAGCCTAAATCACCTTTCAATTATCATAATGTTTTAATTTTACCATTTCAAGAAAATTTGTTAAGTATCACAGAATTATTAAAAAGATTTAACGTAAAGGTAGTTTTTAAACATAATAGTACAGTAAAACATAAACTTATCAACAATAGTATTGAAATTAAAAAAGGATGCATTTATAAAATTCCTTGCAAAATGTGTAATCAATTTTACATAGGTCAAACTGCCAAACCCTTAAACATTAGAATTGAACAACACAAGAAAAATGTTAGGGATGGCAATCATTCTAGTGGTATATTCAAGCATATTGAATTGAATAATCATCCAGTTGATTGGGGTAATGCCCAGGCAATCTATTATACCAACAACATAATAGCAAGAAATTTAATAGAGTGCAGTTTGATTCATACCACCAGTAATCAAAATACCAACCTACATAAAGGCTTGTACAAACTTGATAATTTCATTTGTCAAGAAATTAGTAAGATAATATCAGGTAAAATGTAACCCAACGAATTGACTTAATGTCGCCCTATATAATTAGTAGAAACTGTGACCCTTGGCGACTGTGACCTGATGTCGCCCGACCATCGTAAGATAATTGACAATGACCTTCCGCTCTCCAGGGGGTAATTGGTCGCTACGCTTATTCAAACTGTCCTTGTTCCTTTGTATCATGTATATATTGTCTATGTATTCCTATCACTATGTACTTGTTGCACTGAAGATGTAATATACGAAAGCGCTCTGCTTCGTTAGTTTCTTTTTTCCAAGTGGTCTACTTTGCATAAGTGAACACACGTACCCGTGTTCTTATTAGCATATATATACATATATATATATATATATATATATATATTATATATATATATACATATATGTATACATATACATATACATATATATATATATATGCATATACATATATATATATACATATATATTTATATAGATATATTGACTATACTTATGCATATGCATATGCATATGTATATTATATATATGTATATGTATATATATATGTATATATACATATATATATATATATATATATATATATACAATAAGAATACTAGGAACGTGTGTTTTAGAAATGCAAGGTAACTCCTCATGAAAAACAAACGGAACAGAGCGCTTTCGTATATCACATCTTCAGTGTAAATTACATACATATACAGTATATATATATGTATATATATAAATATATATATATATATATATATATATATAAATATATATATATATATATATATATACATGCAATAAGAATACTAGGAACGTGTGTTTTAGAAATGCAAGGTAATCCCTCATGAAAAACAAACGGAACAGAGCGCTTTCGTATATTACATCTTCAGTGTAAATTTCATACATATACAGTATATATATGTATATATATATATATATATATATACATATATGAATATATATATCATATATATATATATTATATATATATATATATATATATATATATATATATATATATATATATATATATATATATATATATATGTACCGGTATATAAGGAAATATTATAAAGACAATCTTGAGGAGGATAAATTGAAAAAACAACAACGTGAGGAATAAAGGGAAAGAAGGAATAAGAGGCAGGAAGTGGGAAGAGGTAGAAAATAGTATAGAAAATAGGAAGTCTACAGAAAGTATCTAATCCATAGGGCTGAATGAAGAAGAAATACACAAGGTAATGAAACAAACTTAACTGAATGATAAAGAATGGAAAACGAAAGACAAAGATAAAGAACAAATAATAGAATGAAAGAGAAAATTTATATTCCTATGAAGAAGAAAAACAGAAAAGAATCACACTATGGACAGTTAGAAAAATTGAGAAACGAAGAAATAAAGAATAAAGTGGTTATGTGTCCACCGCAGCAATAAATGAGCACTCCTTGTGATAAAGCATTGGGGGTAATTTTGGTGGTGATGGTAATGCTTGTGGCAGTTCTGGTGGGGGTGTTAATACCGGTTCTGTGATCTGCAAGTGTCACTTTGGTGACCGCCCCAAGTAAAAAAGAACCTTCAGTAGCTCATGTGGCATCGGAAGATCTCCCCCCCAACCCCCCCAACCCCCCAAAAATAAAATAAAGGGCTCGAGGTGTCTGCAAGGACACGAAAATAGAATATGGTCGCGAGCAACTTTTACGCTCGGGACAGAATAAGTGTGTGTCATACATTACAAGGAAGTGGGCAAAGGTTAAGGATGATGAGGGTGGGGAAGAGGTGGAGTAGGCGAAGGCCTAGAGAAGAAAGATGTCCGGGAGAGGTCGAGGAAGAATAAATGGGAGAGAAGAAAAATAATGAAGGAGAGGAGCATTGGCAGAAAGAAGGTGAGAGTCTAGAA
>NC_134780.1:14695458-14700458 GCF_046742065.1 Oratosquilla oratoria | reverse complement strand
CGGAGAGGGGGAGGGTGTCGCCGAATTATGAAGCGGCCTTGCTATTGATGTGCTGTGTCTTGCGACACTGCTTCTGATCCAGGGCAGTGGACAGGATGCAGGGATGACCCGTCATCCAGGAGGTGCCAAGATAAGAGGGAAGGAGGAGGGTGGACGGGAGTGGAATATATAGGAAATGGAATGGGTGGGAGTGGCTTCTATGCCTTTTTCTTTTGGGCTACCCCCCGTGTAAGGGGGAAAAAGCCTTTGGTATATGTATGTATCTTTATGAAGTGGAGTCACTGTGGTACCATTTTGCAAAATAACCTGTATGAACGCGTATATTCACTTTCTGAAAAAAAAAAATATATATATACATACATATATATATATATATATATATATATATATATATATATATATATATATATATATATATATATATATATATATTAAGGTCCTTGCGATTTCCTTTTTGAGAAATTATGATATAGTAACACTTGAGATTTGACCAAGACTTAATAAAATCTGCCCATCGAAAGGATGCTTCTACATTTCCTTATTTGGATGGACGCTGAAGATCAAAGATAAATACGGAAGTAGATCCGTCAACTGGAACAGGCAAGGCTGAACAAACGTCCATCTTCTACTTTTGTTCATCTTCAGGGCCTGTTCTATGTATAGAACAGGACCATTGTAGCAGCCGGACTTGTTATATGTTTCTATAGCCCCGGTGTCAATGTAGCTGCAACAATATCTCAAGCGTTTTGCTTTTGTTTTTGTCTGAACAATATACAAAACTCTTCTCTCTCTCTCTCTCTCTCTCTCTCTCTCTCTCTTTTTTTTTTTTTTTTTTTTTTTGCTCTGGGTATTTGTGCATCTTTCGATTCATTTAACTCTGTTTTATTGTTTCTATTGAGCTTCGTCGAGAAAAGAATTTGGGACATGTTTTGGTCTGTTTTTATTTAAGAAAAAGGAAATCCCTGTCCTATTGGACTGCATTTATGTAAAATGGCAAATGCTACATTCATTGTTCTTTTCTATCGGTTGTGTCATTGGAAATGTTTTACACCAGGAAAGACCTACAGTCTAATTTTTGTATCACAGGTTCTTGAGAAAGAAGAGAGAGATTGTTTGAAACATACACGAGTTTACCATTTGCACATTATTTGATATAAGAAAGGAGGAGGGTATGATTTCTCGACTGTCACGTTTACCGGTGTGTTTCTCCTTAGTCTTGTGATGAAGACACGGTCATCATATTAAGACAGCGGGGCAGGACTTTTAGCAATGGATATTGAATTGGACAAATAAAGATTCAAGAAAGAAATTGGCAAGAACTACTTTACCAACAGAGTGGCTAACGAATGGAATAGACTTAGCAATCATGTAGTGAGCGCTGAAACTATTGATTGTTTAAAGAGAAGGCTAGATAACTTTTTGGATGGGGATGATAGGTGGGATTGGACATGGAACTGTCTAGTGTAAGGCTTATAATCTCTTGCAGTCTCCTTCATTATTATGTTCTTATGCTGTTTGGTATGTTTACATTTCTGAGCATTAGCCTCAAGTCTTTCATAAGACAACAGTTCCTACGTATACAGACCTCAGGTGCTCTCAGGAGTCTCTTTGTGGACGGTGATGAAATTTGATTACGTATATTGCGTTTACAGTTCTTTGTGCTATGGTAATAAGTTCGTTGGTTTGAATGCGCAAAATATTTAAGATACAATTTTATCTTTAGGCAGAATAAAATAAAAATAATCATCGTTAAAATACTCGGACATGTGTTTAAGTTTTCCCAAAATTTAGCCGCAGTGCACATAAAACTGCATCTAAAGAATGAGCAACTTCCACTTTAGAGTGCGTAAATCATATTATCGATGTCAGCAGAAAGTGGGAGTAATACTCTTCCTTTTTTGTAATATTTATGGATTAATCGAAACCTGTTACGTTCTCTGAGATGAAAGAAAGTGACCTTAGTTGTTTGAAAAACACATTCATTCTCAAAGACAAGTGTCTAAACCATAAAGACCAACTGGTGTTGAAGACTGGGTCCTTTCCAGCCGACGGCTCACGTGAACAGTCACAGGGCAGCACAGGCGAAAGCGCACAATGATCTGTTCAATGATCTATGAGCATGTCATGCCATAACCCTTTCGCTGCCGAGGTGGTGCCTGGCGGTTGGCAGAGTAAGTCATGCAAGTGCCAACTGAGACGGAAGGAGTTAATTGTCATTGAGAAATGACCTGGTCTTTAACTATGGCACGGCCCGGGGGGGGAGGGAGAAAGTAATACTTGATTTTTTGAGTGCATTATGACAGATGAAGGAGGCGCTCAGGATTTTGCAGTAACTCTTCTCTACCGTACATAGCACCTTACCGATTCAGATTCCCAAGACACTGAAGTCTTGGTGAGGTACAAAGACTGTGTCGTCACTTAAGGGATATACAGGTCCTGCACTGGACTATTTGGATTAAATTCATTCACTCACCCTTTTCCTTGGGGTCATTGTCACAGACCCAGTTATTCTGACTTCGCAGATATCGATCGTTTTCTCAACGACGGGCGAAAGCTGGCACCAAGCATTTGGTAGAGTGCTGACAGGTTGAAAACCTTATCGACAATTGTTCCTGACACCCTTAGGCAGACTGTGTGTTACATCACTTGATAGATAAACCTCGCAGAACCACACAAAAAGTACAGCTGAACGATGAGTATTTCCCTCAAGAAGTTTGATGATGTGTGTTCTTTACTGTCGCATGGACAAATGTAAAATCTACATTTGGAGTTCATATAAGAAGCAGTTTATTGTATATAGAAAATATAGATCTGCACCAAGAATCAAACAAATCAGTTTGCTTGAGTATAAAGTCAGATAAATCATTTATGTTTTTGCTATCTGGAGGTGCAGGGGTGGGTGAGTGTTGGAGGAGATCTACAGAGGAGAATGAAATCACACGGAGGCAGCCAGAATAAAAGGAAATGTCTCATCGAGTATGGAAGGAGTTGATGGAAATAAAGATAGCCGTTTGTTTCCAGAATACTATGGCATGATATACAGGTTTTGTTATGAACATCGCCAGGCAATTTCATTCACTTCTGGGGAAGGGGAGCGTCACTTGGTTCGTTGTGTGGCGGCACACTAGATTAGCATGCTATTTGAATTTGCTACTTCGTTTGAGTAGAAACTACTTCGGTTACAATATTCTAGAATTCCGTAAGAACATCTCAACAATGTGTCTAACATTCGTATAGGTTTAAATTCTCTTAATTCATCATTCAGCTTCTCACTGTATGACACAAGAGTAATTTGATGTTTGGAAATTTGAAAAACAAAAGATCGTAACCGAAGTTGTTTCTACTCAAACTAAGTAGCAAAAACAAGAAGCACGCTAGCCAGAAATGCCTAATGTGCCGCCACCCCAACTGTGTTCCTACAGAAGAACCTGTGACAGAGCTATCGAGAATTCTACGCCAGATTTCACTAAGCTGTGACTGAAGCGTCTCCTTTACCCTGTATACTCGGACCACCAGGGCAGTTAGTAGTTACCGTGGTGTAAATCAAGATCGAAATAGGCGCGTCACAGCATCACAAATTTTTGAAGGCGCAAAATCTAAGTACACGAAACCTCTCCACGTGCAGGGAAGTGTGACTATGTGACGTCAAGTCGCAGGACGTCTCAAGGCGACATGTCGTCCCAAAGGACGAAGTATGTATACTTGTTGAATGTTTTCAAGAGTAACAAAAATTACAATAACTTGGACGTAAAAATCTTGCAGAAGACCGCCATAGGGAGAAGAATATAATGTTTCAAATTCAAATGTAGAAAAGACTCAGATCACTTCTCATAATATCCGTGTCGGAAAGAAATTTCTCTTTTTATAAATTACATTATTTATTTAGCTAGAAATACCCAGGGAAAATAAAACTAAGATCCAAATATTTTCTGAAGAGAATGTAATCTCACAAATGAATTTCGTATTTGCAAATAATGTATTTAACGAAACTAAAAGAAATCCGTGATGTGTGTGATTTTCCTGAGTATCAAGCTGGTTCTAATTGAAAACAAATTCTTGACCGGTGGATTGTATATTATCTTTTCACCATCACTGAGAACAAAACCAGCACACCAGAAACTCAAAAAGGATATTCCGTACAGAAGTTTCGCTCAGAGTACCATCACGAACAAATATGTACCAAATGTTAAAAAAAGAAAGATAAATTAAAAGCTGACATTAGAATATAAGGTCCAGAAACCAGATATACGTGCAATTAAAAACAGAAGACTTTGTGACAACTGCGCATTTTCTTTTTCATCTTAAGTGCACCTGTCACACAAATTGTGGTTAACAGAATTGTTGTGGATACACAAAACCCTTATCAAAAATTATTGTAGTCTGTTTTTCTTATTATTTACATTCCCCAAATTTCAGTTGTGCCTTGCCCTGCCCTGCCCTGCATAACCTAAATTTTTTCTACTCTACACTACCCCGCCTTACCCTACCCTACTTTACCCTACCCTACCCTACCCTTCCCTACCCTACCCTACCCAATCCTACCCTACCCTACCCTACCCTACCCTACCCTACCCTACCCTACCCTACCCTACCCTACCCTACCCTACCCTACCCTACCCTACCCTACCCTACCCTACCCTACCCTACCCTACCCTACCCTACCCTACCCTACCCTACCCTACCCTACCCTACCCTACCCTACCCTACCCTACCCTACCCTACCCTACCCTGCCCTACCTTACCCTACCCTACCCTACCCTACCCTACCCTACCCTACCCTACCCTACCCTACCTTACCTTACCCTAACCTAAACTACACTAATCTTAATCTTACCTAACCTACCCACCTTATCCTACCTTACCCTACCCTACCCTACCTTTCCCTACCATACCTTACCCGATTTTAATCTACCTACCCTACCCTACCCCACCTTACCTTACCTTACCTTACCTTACTTTACCTTACCTTATCTTGCCTTACCTTACCTTACCTTACCTTA
>NC_134780.1:14672958-14685458 GCF_046742065.1 Oratosquilla oratoria | reverse complement strand
AGGAGAACTCGAAGAAGAAGAACTCGAAGAACTCGAAGAAGAACTCGAAAAAGAACTCGAAGAACTCGAAGAAGAACTCGAAGAAGAACTCGAAGGAGAACTCGAAGAACTCGAAGAAGAACTCGAAGAACTCGAAAAAAACTCGAAGAACTCGAAGAAGAACTCGAAGAACTCGAAGAAGAACTCGAAGAAGAACTCGAAGAAGAACTCTTTATTTTCCAAAAAAGGGGCGTAGCCCAGGGCGCGCAGCGCCGCAGGCCAAGGCCCCCGGCGTAGCTGGGCCGGCGCAGCCGGTGGGCTTGTAAGGAGTAAAATGTTTTTCATCGATGTTATTTCTGAAGAAGCCCTGCTGGGCGAAACGTAAAATATATTGGACTCCCATACTCTGCGTTTGGCGTCTTCCCTACAGTAACGAGCAAACAATTAGAGAATTGAGTGACCTAAAGAGCGAAATTACTTCAGCGTCGTCCCAATCTATTCGATGGTTTTTGTTGGCGACATGCTAAAATACGGCGGAATTTTCCTGCCCATATTTAACAGAGTTCTTGTGCTCTTTGATCCTAGTAGTGAGGTCTCTATCCGTTTGTCCCCAATATACATAATTGCAATCTAAACAAGGTAACTTATAAACTCCAGGAGTTGTATTACTCTTGGATCTGTGAGGTACATTGACAACTTTACTGAACAAGTTATTGGGGTAATTGAAGATAGAATTTACTTTTTCTTTTGGTAACAAATGAGACATATCATTAATTGATTTATTATATGGTAATTTTATGCAACTATTATCCCACTTGTAATTCATGGCGGAATGGGAATCTGATTTGTAAAAACTAATTTTGGCCTTACTAAGGGCTTTTTGTAAAAACCACGACGGGTATCCTAATTTTGTTAATTGACTTCTTACTGAAATTAGTTCCATGTCTAAATATTGTGAACTACATATTCTCAAAGCACGTAAAAATAGGCCAGAAGCGACACTATATTTTATTTTGTCTGGATGGTGGCTAAAGAAATGTAGGTAGCTCCCTGTATGGGTGGGCTTCCTATAAACTGTGAACGATAAAGACTCCGAATTTCTAATTATTAAGATATCTAAAAATGGTAATTTGTGATCTATTTCCCATTCCACCTTGAATTTGATGTTGTTCGTTAAGTGATTGAGTTTATTGTGGAATTCTTGGAAGGAACCCCATTCATCATCCCAAACCGTAAAAATGTCATCAACATATCTGTACCAAAACATTGCGGGTGGTTTAATTCCCGGTAGTAGCACTGATTCAAAATATTCCATATATAAATTGGCTAGAACTGGCAAGAGATTTAAGCCCATGCAACATCCGAATTTCTGTTTAAAGTAATTATCTTCTTCGAAAGTGGGTCATTAGTATTATTTTACCAATGTGCTACGACATTACTTTGTTGTGATGTATATATATATATATATATATATATATATATATATATATATATATGTGTGTGTGTGTGTGTGTGTGTGTGTGTGTGTGTGTGTGTGTTTATACACATACATATATTTGTATATATATATATGTATATATATATATACATGTATATATGTATGTATATATGTATATATATATATATATATATATATATATATATACTGTATATATGTGTGTGTGTGTGTGTGTGTGTGTGTGTGTGTGTGTGTGTGTGTGTGTGTGTGTGTGTGTGTGTGTATGTGTGTGTGTGTAGAGTTTATGTATATATATATATATATATATATATATATATGTATGTGTGTATGTATTGTATGTATGTATGTATTAGAATTTTTATGACCATCGCGCAGAGTATTCGAACCTACTGCTCTGATTGATGTCGCTGTTCACTAGCGAATTTCTCATATATACATATATATGTATATATATATATATATATATATATATATATATATATATATATATGTGTGTGTGTGTGTGTGTGTGTGTGTGTGTGTGTGTGTGTGTGTGTGTGTGTGTGTGTGTGTGTGTGTGTGTGCATCTGCGTATATGTGCACTTACACGTGTATTTATATGTGTATGTGTATGCAAAGGGGTCAGTTAATGAATTATTGAGTATAGATAATTAAAGCAAGTACAGGGTTGGGGTAAGTTGGGGAGGAGAACGTAAGACATGAAAGAGAGAGAGAGAGAGAGAGAGAGAGAGAGAGAGAGAGAGAGAGAGAGAGAAAGAGAGAGAGAGAGAGAATAAGAGTAAGAAAAAATAGAAGTAAAGATAGAAATAAAAAATAAAGATGATAAGAATGTGAATAACAATAATGATGAAAAGAATATAAATAAGAATAATGGTGATAAGAATAAGAATAACGATGCTAAATACAAGAATGGAAATAAGAATAAAAATAAGTGTAAGAGTGACGGTAATGGTATCTTGTCAGGATGAGTCCTTGTGCTAGTCGTGTCCCTCACGAGAACGGGTAGGAGTAGCCGAAACGGCAGGAGTAGCCACTAAGAAGTGTATACGGTCAGTAGAGGGTTAGAGAAGGAGGACTTGCGGTTCCCATGGCAACGTCTCCTGACGAGCTCCCATTCATGAAACTTCACTGGAAAAAAGATGTCGTCGGGACAGACAATGAATGGATAATAGTAGCCGTGATAAAATGGCGTCGCGAGATCACAAAGAGAGGCAGGGGACCTAGGAAACAACGGAGACGACGACGGTAACGATGATGATGACGACGATGATGACAACGATGACACAGCAACGATGACAGTGGCGCAACAACGACCACGACGACGACAACGACGAGAACGATGACGACGAAGGCGACGAAAAGAAGACAACGACGAAGACGACGATGAAGAAAATAGAGGGAGAAGAAGGCAAAGAGGAACAGTAGAAGGAGGAAAAAGAGGAAGAGAAAGATGAAGAGGATGAGGAAGAAAAGTACAAGGAAGGGTAGGAAAAACACTAAGATAAGGAGGAAACATGAGAAATAAGGGGAGGAAAAAAAGAAAAATGAAGGAAGAGAATAAGGAAGAAGAAAAGGAAAAGGAGAAAAAAGATGAAGGGAAAGGGAAGGCAAAGAAAACGGAAAATAAAGAGGAGGAAAAAGTGGTCGAGGTAGGGTGAGAAAATATAAAGTAGGCAGGCATAAAAAAAAAAAAAAAAAGAGAAAGAGGGGAAAGAGAAGGAAGATGAGGGAGAGGAATAAAGGAGAACAGGATGAGAATAGGAAAGTAATGGGGAAAGTGGATGAGATAAGTAGAAAGAAGAAGAAATAAATGGAAAAAAGTAAGAAATATAGTGGGATGATGAGAGAAGGGGAAGGAGAGGAGGACAAAGAAAAAGGAAGAGAAAAGTAGGAGGAGAGAAGGGAGAACATTAATAGGACGAGGTGAAATAGGAGGAAACAGGGTATAAAGAAGAAAATAAACGCGGAGAAAAAATAAGTAGATAATGCGAGGACAGGGAGAAAGAACAAGAAACAGAGGGGGAGAAAAAGGATGAGGAGAAGGAAGAAGAGGATTAGGAGGATATGAATATGGAGACGAAGGAGGAGACAAAGGAGGAGATGGAGAAAGAGGAAATTGATAATATTGAGTTAGGGGGAATGTACCAGAAAGGAGAAGGTAAAGACGGAGAGAGAAAGATGAGGAGGAGAACAATAAGAGGGGGTGGGAAAGCAAGAGATTAAAAACGGTGAAGAGTAAGGGAGAAAAGGAGGAAGAGGAGGAGAGCGAAAAGAAGGAAAAGGAGGAGAAAGAATAGGAGGAGGAGGAGGAGGAGGAGAAGAGGAGAAGGAGGGTAGGAGTGGAGGAGGAGGAGGATGGAGAAGGAGGGTAGGAGGGGAGGAGGAGGAGGAGAAGAGGAGAAGGAAAGTAGGAGGGGAGGAGGAGGAGGAGAAGAGGAGAAGGAGGGTAGGAGGGGAGGAGGAGAAGGAGAAGAAGAGAGGAAGGTAGGAGGGGACGAGGAGGTGAGAAATGAGGAAGAAAAAGGAAAAGAGGAGGGAGGGGATTGGGATAACAAATAATAGGAGAGGGAGAGCGGGGGCAAACAGCAGATGGGAGGGAGGAGAGAATGAGGATGAGAGGGGAAGATGAAGAAGGGAAAGAAGGGACGAGGAGAATAAGAAGGAAGAGAAAGGGGAGATCGGGATACGAAACAAACACGTAAAAGTGGAGAAGAGCAATGCAAAAACAAATAACAACAGGGAAGTAGAGACTGAAAAAGAAAGAAAGAATGATATGAAGTAGGGAGGGGAGAGCGGAGAGCCAGAGGCTGAAGTCCAGGGGTAAAAGGGGACGAAGCAGATAGAGTACTAGGTGAGCGCTAGGGGAGAACTAGGGGAGAGTGAGGTGGAATATATGCGAGGACTAGGGGAAGATTCGTTGTGATTTGCAGGAGTCGTACCTACCCGGACCATAACCTGAATGTAGTTTGCAAGGGGAGGACTTGGGGTGGACAACGGAAAGACTAGGGGAGAACTAGGGGAAGACTAGGGGAGAACTATGGAAGGATTAGGGGTGGATATGGTAAGACCGTGGGAGGACCTGGGGAGGAAGGAAAAAATGAGGGAGAACAATGGGTAGAACGGAAAACAAGGAATGAACGTGTCGGGGGTGTGGGGTGGGAGAAATAATTGAAAATTAGAGAAAAATAAAAGAAGAGAAGAAAACTAGGTGAAAAGTAGATGAGGACCTGGAGTAAAGTAGGGGAGAAATAGGACGAAGTAGGGGGGAGTAGGGGAAATACAAAAGAAAAGTAGGGGAGAAAGCGAGATGAAACAAGTAAGCGAGGAGTAGGTGAGAGCGAGGGGAGAACTAAGGGTAAACTATAGGTAGACGGGAAAGGGGAGAACTAGTAAAGAACTAGGGGAAACTTAGGAAAAACTAGGGAAAACTAGGGGTAGAGATGGAAGGGGAGATTTAAGGGTAGATGGAAAAAGGGAAAACCAGGGGAGAAGAACGGCAGAACTAAGGGTAGAGCGGGGAAGGAGAACTTGTGATAGAGGGGATATCTATGGAAGAACTAAGAGACAAGGGAAGTGGGAAAACTAGTGGAGGTAAGAGGAAGAATGAGAGGGAGAAATCAAGTGAAAGGTAGAGAGTGAGGGAGGAGGTAAAAGGACCTGTTCTTTATATCATTTAGCCATTTTTATCTATGCTTCTACATGCGGCATATTGTTATAAGAAAAATAAAATGTAAAATTTGATTTTTATTGGTTAACACCATAGTTCTAACAATTCTATAAAATAGATCAAGATATACATATATATATATATATGTGTGTGTGTGTGTGTATATATATATATATATATATATATATATATATATATATATATATTGTTTACACAATAATTCTATAAAAAAATTATGAAACATGAAAGTAAAGAAATTTAGTAAAGAAATATGAAAATGAGAAATAGACATCTGGGAATGGATGCTAAGAGGAGGTTATATGAAGGAGTGATTGTACCAACAGCATTGTACGGGGCAGAAACATGGAACATAAGAGAGGAAGAGAGAAGGAGTTTGAATGTGTTTGAGATGAAATGTCTGAGAAGTATGATAGGGGTTACTAGGCTGGATAGAGTAAGAAATGAGGAGGTGAGGAGGAGAACAGGGGTGGAAAGGGAACTGGGAGATAGGGTTGATGAAAGGATATTAGGATGGTTTGGACACATGGAAAGAATGAGTGAAGAAAGATTAGTAAAAGAAGTATGGAAGGCAGAGGTGGAAGGAGTGAATATGAGGGGGCGTCCTAGGATGAGATGGATGGATGGGGTGAAAGGGGCATTACAAAAGAGAGGAATGTCTGTGGAGGAAGGACGGGAGAGGACAGAAGATAGGGGTGAATGGAGAGGGGTTGTGTATAGATGATGCTATGATGCATGAGGGGGAGTGGGTGGGGGATAGGTTGTGAGGAAGTATGTATGAAAAAAAAATTGACGCAGCCCGAAGGGATTTCTCCCCGTCTTCTCCTTTTCTGCATGAGGGGACGGAGAGGGGGGGGTCGCCGAATTTATGAAGCGGCCTTGCTGTGGATGTGCTGTGTCTTGCGACACTGCTTCTGACTCAGGGCAGTGGACAAGATGCAGGGATGACCCGTCATCCAGGAGGTGCCAAGATAAGAGGGAGGGAGCAGGGTGGAGGGGAGTGGAATATATGGGAAATGGAATGGGTGGGAGTGGTTTCTATGCATTTTTCTTTGTGGCTACCCCCCATGTAGGGGGAAAAAGCCTTTGGTATATGTATGTATGTATGTAGTTCATTTGATATGCGCTATTCATCTGAGATATTCCGAAGTGTTTTTTTCGCCGTCGTATTCAAGAACAATTATTTTTATTCTTTCGTCCGCGTCTCGATATTTTTTTTTAGCTTCGTTGGTGGTAGGCACCCGGATATCAGGTGTTCCATATATGAAAATTAGTATCCATGTGAACAAGTTGATTAAACACGGCATAGGAAACATGGACTGGGAGTGAAGCGTTTTTTCCTAACGTTTCGTCTACTGACTTTCTATGAATGGGCATACTGGATCGTGCAGAGTTTATATATCTAGGATCAGGGAGCATAAGGCCGCCCTCCGTCACCATGGTGGTGCATGTGGATGAATCTGGACACCTCCCACAATGGATCTGGGGCGAGGTATTACACAAAGGTATGGATAAGAAGACCAGGAAATCCATAGAAGCTGCATATATCACTACCCATCCCAACATCAAAAGTAAGGCTGGCAGCTTCACCTGGGCAAAAATCTCAGCGGGCATAGCGCTTCTCGATCGGCTGTCTCGTGCATCTCAACGGACCAACCACGCTCGCATACCTCCATGAGCTTCCAAGCGTATATATAGACTCTGTACAATCCAGTATGCTCCATTGAAAAAGTCAGTACACGAAACGTCAGGAATTGACGTTTCACTCCCACTCCATGTTTCCTTTGCCGTGTTTGAGCAACCTGTTCCATATATAAATATTTTGCATTTTGTAATTTTATTAACGTTCGAATGAATTTCCATATGGCTGGGTGCTGAGCTCAGAGTTAGAAAGCAATCCTTTGATGAGCTGTTTCAGCATTATTGTTTGTGTGCGATCTTCATCGTTTAAAGTTGTCTCATGCTGCGACCACAAATCATGGGGAAACATAGGTGCCTTTCGACAACTACCACGCCTATTGTAGATACCAATATAATCAAATTCAAGTCAATCTAGTGTTGGTTGCAGTTCTTGAGGCAAAAAGTCTGCAAGTGTTTCTGCGTAGTTATCAAGGTTAGAAAGTGGCACAAAAGCCAAAGCAAGTATTATTTTGGCTTTTAAAGCAAAATCAGGATCGGTGTTGTATTGGTGAGTTGCACCAACTGCAGCTATATGTCTTTTCATACTTTATGCCAAACGAAAGAAGTGACAACTTATTTTGACTCCAGGAAAACATTCTCTTAAAGCACCAATAGCTGCTTGCTTAAAGTCATAATGGATACATTGTAGTCTTAGATTAGGTACCAAGGTTTAACCATTTCAAGCATACACACATAAGTTGAACGTTGCTTATTTGGTAGAAGTATATACAGGACTGGATGTACCCCACCAAGTCTTTTTTCCGAAATAGAATTGACGTGAGAGAATAAAATAGGGGCTATGTTGAACGTACCATCCATAAACCACGTCGATTCTACTAAATAATAAATCCAGGATTCCATTCCAAATATGATTATGCGATTATTTCTTTCAACACTATCAGCCAAAAGAAATTTTTCTTCTGCTACGATATCAGGTTTACACATTTTATATGGGTATGAAATCAATAGGGTTTGGTGGCACTAAACTAATACATTTAATTTTTTGCCAAATTGTCATCTTCTGGCTGCTTAACGTCGGTAAAGATGCTAATACTAACGATGGAACGCTAGGTACTTCTTATGATTCTTCTGCATGGCGTTTTAAACTTGTTTTCACTTTTGCAACTTGGGCAATTGGTGCTGCAGAAGTGGAATGGGTCTGTTCATTTATTTTTCTATCACAGCATCCATTACGAGTACATCGGACCTTTTGTTCACAGCGCCAAAATTTGATACTTTAATCACTCTTGGATAACTTATCAAAAACGTATGAAAAGCCATCGTGGTAAAACTTCTTGCTTCCACGTTTGCTACGAATTTCTGTTTCCATGAAAAAAAAAAAAAAAAAAAATACAAGCCTTTTGAATCGGGCCTTGGCCTTCACTAGGAAAGCTCAATGAACAAGAAAATACTTGCATATCTTAATCCAAGAATGATATGGATGATAAAACCTTTAAACATTAAATATAACAAATCAAATGAGTTAACATATACGAGGGTCATTCAAAAAGTACCCAGACAAAAATAAATAATATTGGTTACATATAAAAACAAAGTGATGGTAATTAATAATTTCGAACCCAATTTCAAAATTAGGTTTGTATTAACTAATTTAGATAATTTAAACGGGATTTTTGTACAAAAAAATGTCAGTTAATAGATACAGCATAACAGAACCCGCAGCCAATTTGCCACCAGCAGCGAACTGTAGCCGTCGTCGAATAGCTGGCGGCGAACTGTACCTGTCGGCGAAAATCTGATGGAGAATAGTACTATCCTCAATCTCTTAATAAGGCGACACAGCTTAGGTTTATTTCAGTTACAGATTAGGGCTCTGGAAGGCCTTCCTGTGCGGATTTTTGTCCTCTGGATAATCCACAACTCTTTTTAATGCCAGAGGCGAATGGTGTGTTGGTTAAGAACGTGAAGGAGGGGGAGGTGGAGAGGTTAATTGGGTCCTATTCTAAATTGATTCGTCTGGCGTTAACAAAAAGAAAATATGTAAAGGTCTTCATTATGGCAGAGGGTTTACGAAAGTTGATAACACAAACTGTTTTGCCTTAGTTCTACTATTACAAAGTACTATGTATCAGGGATAATGCAGAATAGTTCTTGTGTGTATATAGTGAAAATAGCCATAGCAGTTAGGATGACGATGTTGTTGTACATTCTGTTTATTTCACCTTCACTGAAATTTATTAGAAAATGAGAACCATATTGGCTGATGGATATTTTGTTTGCAAAAGGTTACATTAACGTGAAAAGGGCAGTTACAATCAAAATATATATATGTTATATTTAATAATTTTATGAATCAGCAATTTCAGTGAAGATCTCCGCCAAGTTCAGATAAACGGAGGTTATCTCTCAAAAGGGGGCGTGACCTCTATGTAAAAATGCTCTGAACCAGTTGCATTAGAAAAAAAAAGTGCCTCATTCCAAGTGTCGGATATGCCCTTTTCATTCATAATTCTTTAAGCAACTTGTCTTATTTGGGAGGTATCGAATGCACACTTTTCAATTATTTGATACGACAACATCAATAGTGTTTATAGATATGTACTTTTTATTTAGTCAAATCCATCTATTTCACCATTCATAGTATATTAGATCATCATTTTTTTGCAATTTGTCTCTATTTCATTGATCTCTTTTGCATTTTTTGGCAACGAAGAGTTTAAAGGCATTTTCCAGTAAATTAATACTTTTATAAATTCACAAAAAAAAAGACGAACGAATAATAATCCTAATATTCATTTTGACACCAATCAATTGTTACTCTTTTGCTTATTTGTTTTTGTTGCATTACATGAATAAATATAGACCATGCAAATATGAACAAATTGTATATATATATATATATATATATATATATATATATATATATATATATATATATATATATATATATATATATATATATATATATATATATAAAGGTATTCTTCATAATTAACTTGACGATTACTACATCTGAATTTCTGTTCATTCACCAGAGATGTTTTCGTCGCATTGCATTGAAATACATATATACATACATACATATATATATATATATATATATATATATACAGTATATATGATTACAAAGACAGATACTTCGATTCGTTGTACTTGCTATAAGCGATAGCTCCTTCTGCATGTTTCTTAGAATTATCACTTTAACCTAAATTACAAACATATATTTTTTTTGTGATATTATGTGGAAATATTTTTCATTTATTTATCTATTATTTATTTATTTATTTATTTATTTATTATTACTATTTTTTTCCAGGTTTTCCAAAGTAAAATTTTTACCAAGGGTTTATTTTTTTTTTATAATCTGATCCCCATACCTTCCCCACAAAATAATGATAATAATAATAATAGATAGTTAAGTAAATAAATAAATAAAAGTAAATAACATAAAATAAAATTATTTACTATTGGTCAGTCCTGTTGCGTTCGTCCTTTGTGTTTGTCTTTTTCAAATGGCAACGGAGTCATATCTCTCAGCTCCGTCCTTGGTTCTCGATTTGTTGATCTTTTCCAAAATCGGAGGCTCCCTGATTGTGAGGGTTTCCCTTCTCTAAACAGGTTTACTATGTCCGGATCGTATGGAATAAACATTTCTTTGATCTGTTTGATGATAGCTTTATTCACACCTGGCAAAGAGAGCTTAATTGTCGTCCGTTTACCCTCTGTTCGACAACATATATTTTGTTACTCTTGTTTATTTCGAAAGTGTTTATTCTCCTGACCCAAATATGACCTGAATTTTAGAATCCATTTTTTTCCATCGTCCAACCAGATGAAAAAAAGGAAGAAGAGGAAGGGGAAGAGGAGGAGGAGGAGGAAGAGGAGGAGAAGGGGAAGAAGGAGAAGGAGAAGGAGGAATTGTTGTTATTGTAGTTAATGATTTAATCTGTTTATCCCAAGAAGAGTCACGTGACCACCTTCTGATTGGACTAATGTTCTTACCAGATGTGAAATGTTTATTGATGAAGAAACACACACACCGTTCAATGTAGTCTATACAAGACTAAGTTCATATCAATCACTGTCAAGAGGAGAATCATTGCAGCTGCCAAGGTTGTTGGTGCTGGCCTTCCAGTTAGGCTCGAGACAGATACACCTCGTAAAGTAGAGTGACATGTTAAATGTACGAGTAGGTGGTGACTTAAGGGGATTGGGTTCTAAAAACTGGATTGGGTAATTCTATATGGGGTTAGATAATTTCTAATGGGATTGGATTCCTCTTAAAGTATCCAAATCCTCTGAAAAGAATCCAACCACCTTAAGAAGAATCCAACCCTTGAAGAGGGATCCAACCCTTTTAAGAAAAATCCGACCTCATTAGAAAGGATGCAAACCCCTGGTGACGGTCGGGAGTAGGTTGTGTGGGTGGAGTGCCACCTGGAAAGGTGGCCTTCCAGATTCACCTTTCGAACCCACACGTTGGGAAATTATAAATGACCGAAATCTTGAATTCTGTACTTCATCCCGGTCCATGGCGATATGTTGTCCATAAAACTAGAAGCACTGGTAAATTGGGATTTGAAGCATATGGGGTTATCACACTGGGCTTCCACGGCTTCACCAACGCCGACGGTTGAGAGTTCGTTTGAGTAAAAATAACTTCGGTTACAATACTTAATTTTTCAAATCTCTAGATATCAAATCATCTTTCCATCATATATAGCAAAGCTGAATGATAAACTAAGATACTGTAACCTTATACGAATGTTAGACATACTGTTGAAATCTCAAAGTCCAGATTTCTGTAAGCGAAGTAATATTTTAGTTATTCAAATGGAGGTTGGAAGTAGGATATGGGAGGAAAAATATTGCAGTGTGATGACCCCTTTGTGGGCATATACATGGTCAGTGTCCTTTGACAAGAATCGCGTATGGGGATATTGGCTGTAAACGTTTTATGCAGTCAATATTTTAGGAACTTTGGTGACATTCTTACAAGCCAGAGCCATTCCTTTATGGATGGAGACTAATCTAAGTCTAAATAAAAATATTCTTCTAAAAAACTATGTGGAAGTCGGGAACAGGTGGTATTACGGTGACACTTTGTCCTAAAAACATTCTTGAAAAAGCGCTGGGTAAGTCGAGGTCAGGTGGTATTCTTCTTCTTCTTCTTCTTCTTCTTCTTTTTCTTCTTCTTCTTCTTCTTCTTCTTCTGCTTCTTCTTCTGCTTCTTCTTCTTCTACGGGTTCTTCTTCTTCTTCTCCTTCTTCTTCTTCTTCTTCTTCTTCTTCTTCTTCTTCTTCTGCTTCTTCTTCTTCTTCGCGTTCCTCTTCTTCTTCTTCTTCTTCTTCTTCTTCTTCTTCTTCTTCTTCTTCTTCTTCTTCTTCTTCTTCTTCTTCTTTTTCTTCGCGTTCCTCTTCTTCTTCTTCTTCTTCTTCTTCTTCTTCTTCTTCTTCTTCTTCTTCTTCTTCTTCTTCTTCTTCTTCTTCTTCTTCTTCTTCTTCTTCCTCGCGTTCTTCTTCGCGTTCTTCTTCGCGTTCTTCTTCGCGTTCTTCTTTGCATTCTTCTTCGCGTTCTTCTTCGCGTTCTTCTTCTTCACGTTCTTCTTCGCGTTCTTCTTCGCGTTCTTCTTCGCGTTCTTCTTCGCGTTCTTCTTCGCATTCTACTTCGTGTTCTTCTTCGCGTTCTTCTTGGCGTTCTTCTTGGCGTTCTTCTTCGCGTTCTTCTTCGCGTTCT
>NC_134780.1:14642958-14652958 GCF_046742065.1 Oratosquilla oratoria | reverse complement strand
AGAGAGAGAGAGAGAGAGAGAGAGGTTCTGTCGCAAGCATAGAGGTGTCAATGTAATCGAACAGAATAGAGAAAGTGTTTGTGAAAAATAGAAATATAACTATTTTGAAAACAGCAGGGGGAAAAAGAGCAAGGAATCAAAGATAAAAGAGGACGATGAAGAAGAAAAAAGTGCAGTTGCAAAAACACACAAGAAAAAGTGAGAAAGCTTTTTTTTTTTTTTTTTTAAGGGAAGGGTAGATAAAACGAAAGCAAGAATATAAATGGTAACATGAACGAGACAAAGGTAAAAAAAGGTGTCGGTTAAAAAATAAAAATAAAATGTAAGGTAGACGATAACGAGAGGAGGGGAAGAGAAGAAGAGGAGAAGAAAAGAAGAGGAAAAGAAAAGAGGAGATGAAGAGGTGAAAAGACATAAAAATGTGGAGATGAGGAGGAGAGAAAGAGAAGAGAAGGAGAGGAAGAGAGGAGGAAAAGAAAAAAGAGCTGGAGATGATGAAAAGGAGAGGAGATAAGGAGGAGAAAAAATAGACGGAGAATAGGATAAGAAGAGAATAGAAAGAAAAGAGAAAAAGAGGAAAATTGAGAAAAGAAGAAGAGTAGGAGAGAAGAAGAGAAGGAAGACAGGAACAATAGAAGGGTAGAAAATGAGGAGAAGAGAGAAAAAAAAAAAAAGAGAAGAGAAGGAGAAGAAAGAATGAAGAAGAGGGGGAGAGGATTTGCAGTAGAAGACAATTTGTGGATAAGAAGAAACAGAGGAAGGTGAAAAGGGGAAAAAGAACGAAAAATCCGAAAAAGAATAGCTTACAGACATACAAGGTGAGAGGAAGAATGATGATAACGTAGGATGTAAAGAAAGAAAGAAAAAATCCGTAAAAGAGAAAAAAGAAGAGAGGCGAAATAAGGTAGAAAACAAGCCAATTTGAAATAAAGCAAAATAAAGCGAGATTTATCTGATGCAGAATACAGTACAATAGGACAGTCATCATGGAGCATATATTTTTTTTAATTTCCTTTCGCGTTCCGTAGACTCGAGGTCTGTCGACTGCCCCTCAGTTAAGTTAACACATGAGACAAAGGTGATATATCTAAAGGTGGCGGCACACTAGGCTGGCATGCTACTTGCTTTTGGTTCTTCGTTTGTGTAGAAACGACTTAGGTTACAATATGACTTTCACAAGAACATCTCAACAATGTGTCTAACATTTGTATAGGTTTAACTTCTCTTAATTCATCATTCAGCTTATCACTACATGACGTAAGTATAAATAAATATTTGGAAAACAAAAGATCGTAACTGAAGTCGTTTCTACTCAAACGAGGTAGCAAAAGCAAGTAGCATGCTAACGAAAAATGTCTACTGTGCCGCCATTTTGACTTTGTTATCACCAACATCAAGACAGCCAGACGCCACGTAGATGAATAGAATAGAAACAAATCTATAACATATTAACTGGAAGAAGAAAATCTACAGACACTCGATCTGATAGAAGTATAAAAGAAAGATGAATAAATTATAGTGAATCTAGTAACATAGACAAAGAAGTTGTAATAATTGATAAAAATCAAAGTACAATGAAACGTATATTGAATAAAGTAAATGTGTAAATACTCAGAGCTATTGTACTTATATAAGAAAATAAAAAAAAAAAGAAGTGCCAATTTATTACCATAAAATCAAAGAATTAGATTACTAACTCATTGCATTATAGACTACCAAATCTTGATTTAATATCCTTACATTAATTACCAACAAGAGTAAGATTCATAAACAAGATATGGCTTCTCACTTAATGTGCGTTGGTGATGTAATCAGAAGCGTGCTGGTCTCGAATTTGCATAGTTATGGGTACGAGTCCCGCAATTCTCTCCAATTCCCAGCAATGACTCTTATTTCTTGTCCCAATAGTCCATACGTATAGATCAAAGGGACGGTTTTGACTTCTACACATCCCTTAGTGTAGACTAATGTTGTTCTACATTGGTTGGAGGCGTTGGAGATGAACTATTCATGGTTTTTCTCTTTATTGTTTTGCCTCCATGACTGGTGCTTTCCACCAAAGGAGATGACGAAGAAATGATGGCTATTGTCAACAATATTTTACGGTTTACAATTTTAAACATCTGTCTGTCTATTTACAACTATTTACATTATGGAACTGAGTATGGACACTCAGTATTTATTTTAACTCTTTATACATCTCTAAATATAAGAAGTGATGAATTACGTTAACTGCTATCGTATGGCAACATTGTACGACCGAATCCGCCGGTCTGAGATGCAGCTGTTTCGGCGATTGATTTCTAAGGTCAAGCCAAACTGAACGCGGGCACATCACACAATAGGCGGTCCGTTGCTATTCCCAGGATCTGATATCGAGTAGCTAGTGTATGCGCGTGAGCGTATGCACACTAGCATAGAATGAATAATTAATCCTAAATATAAAGGCATTTCTTGCAACAGATGCTTGGCACAGGTACCAGTTGCTTTCCGCAGCGAAGCTAATGCTCAACGAAAACAAAAAAATATAAGATTTTGACATATAAGATAAATGTACATAGATTTGAGCACTTTCATTATAGCGAAATACTACTGGCTAAAATGAACTTGACATAATCTTAAGAACATAGATATTATTTCCGTTCACCTAGCAAGATGTAATCTAATGAAGAAATAGCTCGATTGAGAAGGTTGTAATGGAGGAGAGGAGTAGGGGGGAGAAGTTGAGAGGGTTGGTGTGGGTCCTCTATAGTAGGGGTAGTACTAACTGATGATGGAATGTTCTCTATGTCGAGGCCACGGTGAACTCTTTTGATATGATCTTTGTGCAATATGGTCTCTGTAAAATTGTGCAACATGAGTGCTTTGGCTTTATCATTTGACTCCATTTCAATGATACCAAAAGGTTCAATGAATTTCAGGGAGAGCTTCGAAGTTGGGGTGTGGTTGAGTGTGTAAACAATGTCTAAAAAAAAAAAAAAAAAAAAAAAAAAAACACTGCAGACGAGCCATATCATCCTTAGCCAGATTAAGAGTATTATGGATTTTTTTAACACTATTGAAATTTGCTATTTTGACCTTAACATCATTGAAATTGCAAATGGGAGGTAATTCTAAAACAAAAAGGTCACGTGGGAGTCTTTTTTCCGAGCCACAGAGAACAAAATGAGGTGATTCCAATATTGACCTATTTATGGCACTGTTGATGCAAGGTTGAATCATGAGGACATATTCATCTTAAGAAGGGTGAAGATCAGAAGGAAGGTGTCGAAGAACATTAGGAATCTTTTGGTTCTGGCGTTCAACTAAGCCATTTAAACTAGGGTGGTAAGCAGTAGTATTACATTTTGTGATTTGAAAGAATCGCATTGTTGATCTTAGTCCCGTTATAAAAAATCAGAGTTTTGGGTGTAGTGAAGGGGCACATGTGTTTGTCAATAAGGGTCTTTGCTACTCGTTGTGCTGTCTTATCTGGTTGGGGGAAGGAATACAGAATCGTGAAAAATGGTTGGCACAGACATATATGTATTGGTTTCCGCTGGGTGTAAGTGGTAACTTAAGTAGGTCAATAGCTACTGTTTCGAATGATTTGCAAGGGATATGATAAGTAAAGATGGGAACATGACCGTTGATATTACCTTTGTGTAACGTGCACGAATGACAAGTATCAACGTGGGAGTGTATATCATTCTTCGTGATTAACTAGAAGTAGTGAAATCTGGCTTGTTTAACGCATTTCTCCTTGCCAGGGTGTGCGGTAATGGGGGAGTCGTGTAAGAGTTTCAGAACTTCAGAAATGAGGTCGGTAGGGACTACGAATTGAAACATTGACCGGTTGGGTTCATGCTTGTTCGTTAGTGCTGTTTTGTGATAGAGTATGTCATCAACTAACGTGTAATTGTTGAGATTCGGAGGGAAATAATCTGTATCAGTTGTGTCTGCAGATTCGAGGAAGTATATTACACGTGTCCATATAGGGTCTGATTTTTGCGCTGCAGCTATGCGTGCTTGCGTAAGAGTTATTGAAATGGTATTTTGAGTAATGATAATAATATGGCGATTGATGGCGTCTTTCTGGTTATTTCCTTTATAGATGTGTAAGATTGGTTGATGATCCGTGTAGATGTGTATGTCGTAACCAAGGATAATCTCTTTGAAGTATTTGAAGGTGTATACAACAGCTAATGCTTCTATCTGTGAATGAGTAGTTTTGTTCGTGTTTTTTATGAGTGTGCGGCTAGATAGACCTGCTTTTTTTTTTTTTTTTTTTTTTGCATGAAGACTGCGCCAAGTCCGGTGTAGGATGCATTTGTGTATATTGTGAAAAGCTTGTATGTGGTCAATAGAAGTAGGGTATGGGAAATTGATGACTGCCTCGACCTTTTCCTGCGGGGTTAAAATTTCTTGTGAGTTAATGACATTCCCTAAGAAGCGTATTCTGAAGGATCACTTCTTAAGATTCAGTTTGAGACCTGCTTTTGCAAGTCGTGAGAAGACAGTGTTAAGAGTATGTAAGTCTTTGCTAACCGATTTTAAAGTGATGACCACATCATCAAGGTACATAAACACAGAATGGCCTATGAGATCTGCAAGGGCTGTGTGTATAAATCGTGTGAAAGCTGAAGGAGTTGAAACGAGGCCCATAACTAGTCGTTTGTTTTCACAAACGGATTGTAAGAGGTCTTGTGATACAGGGATGGGATGTCTATCAACTATAGTTTTCTTATTTAATTCCCTGAAGTCTACTACTGGGCGGAAGGAACCATTGTGTTTAGGGACAACAAAGAGAAGGAAATTTAATCTATTAATTGATAGTTTAATGATATCCTGAGCGATCATGTCCTGGATGAGGTTATTTATAATAATGCGTTTACTGTGTGGCATTCTGTATGCGGAAATGTAAAGTGGTTTTGAGTTTTCACGAAGGGTATATGATGCTGAATGAAATTAATAACTCCGAGGGGTTCATCTAAACTTATTGCAGAGTGCAATAAAGTCTGCTTGTGCACCAGGGAAGTTTATGGGGTTGAAATGCGATGCATCAGTGTGTTTCTGTGCTATGGGTATGATCGGAAGTTGTGATATAAACTTGATAATTAGGGAATTGGTCACCTATGACTTTGATGCGTGAGGGTTATACTTCAAAATCGCAAATGTTTGTACCAACTGTGAGATGGTGGGGTGTGTTAGTGTCAATGACAATGGAAATGCTGGAAATGCAAGTATGACCTTTCTTTGACGATGAGTAGAGGACTGAAAGGATGAAAAGGCCGCTAATACGGCAAGTCTCCGGCATACAGAATACGTTGGTGTCTGGGGCTTGAAAACTTGTATGTGTATCTTTGTATACTCACAAGGAAACAGTGTCTTTGGGCTGATGAGCACTGCGTGAGTGTGTTTGAATGTAGATAACACTTCTGAGACTAGGGTGGATTTGATGTTGAATTCCTCTGAGGGAAAAGAAAGTTTCTTCGGGCGATGAAAAACCAACGGTATTTAATGAAAGTTTACTCCTGAGTTTAGCTGATTTGCACATGCGGGAGGAGTTAGTGTGTCTGTGTTACGTTTGGAATGCATGTCCACAGCTATCAGTAATTTGGAAGAGATAGAGTCCTGGGAAGGGTTTGGAGTGGTTGAAAACTGGGAACTTTGTTGTATGGAGGTGGCGGAACAATGTGTACTAACAGCTGGTGCATCCTTGTGTGATGAAGCGGAATCAATTTGAAGAGAGGGAGTGTAAGCAGCTGACGAGGGGTCATGGTCTGCCGGTACCTGCTCGGCCACGTGAATCTGATTTACGTTATGAGGAGTTGCTGATGGCAATGTAGGGAGGAAATGGTTTGCATAAATTATACAATTTTTAGTATTTTGACTATGTTATGTTGCTTTATCTGTTTTAAGCCTATGGGGATATCAGCAGGAAAGTGAACGTCAGCTACGTAGGCGGTAACTGGAATAGATGGGCACTGATCTTTGAAAGTAATGTCAGGAGAGAATTTACAGACGATCGGGAATTGTACACCATCTACATTGCAGAGGCTGTCGTCGGGGTTTATGGAAAATCTGAATTGACATTATGTTGTCTGGGGATCCCGTGTTGAGAAATATTTTCATTTTTGGTTTACTAGAATTTGCACTGAATATCAAAAAAGGAAAATACATATCTGGGATATCCAGGGTATGTACAGGTAGGGTTGATAAGGGAATTTTCGGGTATGGAGTGACTGGTCTTGATGTGCACTGAATCTCGGTGTTCGGTAGTCACAAAGGAGATATGTATCGCGAAAATCTTGCGGGAAAGTGATCTGGGGAGTTTGGTCTGTGTTGCCTCCGTGCTAAGAACACACGACAATTATCACTCGTGGGAAAATATGTTCCGTGATAATTGCTGTGGCGGTTTGGTTGTGAAGGTTGTCTGTGGTAACATGTGTTTGCAACTTGTGTCCTGGTTTGTGACAGTACGAGTATATACAGACCAGTTCTTTTCTTGATGAAGAGCGATGGCGTTATTAATGTCGAGTGCGAGATGTATGTCTTGACATCATGTTATGTGGTGTGGACCGTGTGACTTAGGTGGGTGCAATTGGTGCTAACTGGCTCTGGATCCGGGTGATTGCTCTTTCAGTATCAGATAGTTTTCTCGAGAATTCACCCACTATGATACCTGCTGTGAATGGAATAGTACCAGCTTTCTGGAATGTGTCTGGGTGTAATTGGAATGGTAGTAAAAATACGCATGAGTAAAACAACGTGTTCCGATGAAACTTTGTAGTTTAAAGCCCAGTCAGAAATTTTGAGTCTCTCTCAGTTTACTTTTAAAGTTTTCTTTTTTTTTCTTACAGCTTTCTCTTTGGTATTGTGCATTCCATGATTGTATGTCCTAGCCAAAATCATGATAAGACTTTGTTTCCTCATAAAGATCAGACTAAATTACATCACCAGCTAATGTTTTTTATTTTTTATTATTCATTCTGGATATCAGAATGAATATTTTACCTTTGTCGTCTATGATGTTTCTACGTGCTATTTCTGATTCAACCTCGGAGAGGAAATTATGTACAAGAATGTTCTCCCCGTCAAATCTAGGTAATGTTTCATTTTTGACTACGGTAATAAGATTCTGTATTGTCATGATGTTTTGTGTGGCAGGTGAATTATTCGAAGAGCTGTTAGCAGAAGGAGAGGGTATGTCTGGTGTTTTGCAATTCAGAGTAGAGTGGTTGCGTGTACAAGGTCCGTATGTCGTGTCAGAAAGAGGTTTGGACAACTTCATGAAAAAGAGTAATTATCTCCTAGGTGATACTGAGAATGGAAGTCGTATCTACTTACCAGGGATGACGTAGTAGTTTGGCTCTTGGGTTGGGGATGCAGTGGGAAACATTCGTGTGAAGATGCACTGTTGTAAACAGAGGGAGGTGTAGGTTTATTGCTATGATGTGGTTAGAGCTGGTAAGAAATACAAAAATTGCCAAAAACGAAGTAAGATATATGTATGAAAACCCCCCCCCAAAAAAAAAGAATAGCAACAGAATATGTATAAGAAAAACATGGATGTACTCAGATTTTTCGTTGAAGTGGACAGCGAAAGTTGTTCTCGTACGCGGTCCTAGGTGATGAATACGCAGGAGTGGATGAAGATAGTAGTCTGTGGTGGGCACAAAACTAAATGCAGGAGTGGAGGCGGAAGTGGTGCTCCAGGCAATTACGATGGCTGTTACAGTGTTGTGTGTATCAAGATGCTGGTGGCGATAGAGAAGGCGGAGGAGGCAAGATGCCTGTACTTGTAGTTGCTACACAGGAAGTTGTGTGTGTACGGGGCGTGCGGAGGGGGGAAACGGCAAATGGATGGAACAGCATAGGGATGATGCTGGGCAATGGGCAGCGTAGTAGAACGGGATGACGAATGTAGTTGATGTGTAGTGGGAGGGGAAACTTGCCCTCGATGAGAATGGGGAAGTGGCCATGTTCGGCTGGTTGTCCGAATGTATTGTACTTTCCCAGTACGTCGAATCCGCTTTGGTAACTCGTAGGAATGTAGTGTTGAATCCCAGGGAAGATGTAGCGTCGAATTCCAGGGGAGATGTAGCGTCGAATGTCGAATCCGCGAGCTGCCACCAGAATGTAGACTAGTGTTGTTCTACATTGATTAAAGACGTCGAAGATAAACTATTCGTGGTTCTTCTCTTTATTGTGTCACCTCCGTGACCGGTACTTTCCATCAAAGGAGGTGACAAAGAAAATGGTGGTGGTTGCCAACAATATTTTACAGTTTGCAATTGTAAACATCTGTCTGTCTATTTATAACTATTTACATTATGTAAGTAAGTATGAACACTCAGTATTTATTTTAACTTTTATACATCTTTGAATATAAGAAGTGATGAATTACGTTAACTGCTATCGTATGGCAACATTGTACGGCCGAATCCGCGGTCTGAAATGCAGCCGTTTCGGCGGCTGATTTCTCAAGTCAAGAAAACTGATCACAGGTCACATCACACAATAGGTGGTCCGTTGCTATTCCCAGGATCTGATATCGAGTACCTAATGCATACGCATGCGCGTATGCACACTAGCATAGAATGAATAATTCACACTCAATATACAGGCTTTTCTTGCAACACTAGCGTAGGCTTCTCATCTTCTTCTGCTCACTTATGAGATAGAAAGATCAGACCAACAGCAATATTTGAAAGATAGACCAGTTCTATTTGAACTGTAAACCAACATTCGAATAAATAATGTAGCAGATAAAAACCTATTGTTTGAATAACGCTGTACCAAAATTACAGGAGATAAATGAGATAAACACCTAATTTTTGTAACGTCTGTAATAAAGTTATAGGAGATAGAGTATCTAACATCGTTTGCTCCAAGGCACATATTCCCAGAAAATTCAAAAGTCTCTGAAGAAGTTGATATTTTCAGGGAAGAGTTAATACATATCTATTAGAAAGGGGCTTTGATCAAGAACTGAAAATTATAAATAATGAATAAAAACTATGAAACAAAAGAATGAATAGCAACAAAATGACGAAATCAAGCAAACAAGTCCTGCCTAAGAAGGATGCGGCAACAAAACTAAAAAAAAAGTAAGTCAAGAAGGAGGATGAAAAGGAGGAAGAGAAAGAGAACGATAGGTAAGGAGGAATTGTAAGAGGGGAGAAGAAGGGCGACGAATAGGACGAGGAAGAAGATGAGGAAGAATAGGGGGAGGAAGATGAAGAGGAGGAAGAAGAAGAGGAGGAGGAAGAGGGAGGAGGAGGAGAAAGAGGGGGAGGAGGAGGAGGAAGATGGGGCTGAGGAGGAAGAGAGGAAGGAGGAGGAAGAGAGGAGGAAGAGGAAGAGTGGGAGAAGGTGGAAGAGGGAAGGAGGTGGAAGAGGGGCAGGAGGAGGAGGAGGAAGAGCGGCTAGTAGTAAGAAAAAAGTGAAGGAATATTGGGAGGAAAGGTGAGACAGGAACGGAAAGGGATAAGGAATGGGAAGAGGGAAAGGAAAAGGAAAAAGGGAAATGGAAATGGAAAATGGGTAAGGTAAAGGAAAGAGGGAAGGAAAGGGAAAGGGTGAAGAAAAGAAAAGGACGAAAGAAATGACAACGAGAAAAAAAGGAAAGAGAGAGAAGAAAAAAGGGAAGGGGAAACGGAAAGAGGAATGGAGAAAGAAAGAAAAAAAATGAGGACGGAGGGTAAAAAGAGGAGAGGAAAAGGGTAAATAAATGTAAAGACAAAGAAACTGGAAAAAAAGAAAGGAAATAGAAAAAGAGAAAAAAAAAAACACAGAAAAGAAGAGAAGGAGAAAGGATGAGAAAAAAAAAAGTGGAATGATGAAAGAAAAAAAGGGTAAAAGGAAATGGAAATGAAGAAGTGGAAATAGAAAAAGGAGATCAAAAGGGAAAAAAGAAAAGGAAAAAGGGAGAGATGGAATAATGGAAAGGAGAGAGGGAAAAGAAGAACCTAGATGACGAAGCTGAAAACCGACCTGATCCTCTGTAATCTGCTCT
>NC_134780.1:14622958-14637958 GCF_046742065.1 Oratosquilla oratoria | reverse complement strand
GTCTCTCCTTATATTTTCTCATTACTTATTGAGCAAGGGAGTGTCTATGCCAAATGGCTTTGCTAGGAATAATTTTAGGCAAAATATCTCTTTCAAAAAATTCCATATACAAGTTGCTTAAAACAGGAGATAAAGGAATCCCCATTCCCATTCCAAACTTTTGCATATAAGATTTACTATCAAATTCAAATTTTGAATCTAACACACATAACTTAATGAGACTGATTATTTTGTGGACCGGCAGAGGCATATCATATTTCTTCAAATCATCTTCTAAATATATTAACCAATCTAAAACAGGAACTCGAGTGAATAGACTAGTAACATTAAAACTAACAAGATTAAAATCAAAGGAGGAATTTTGACCAGATAGCTTTTCGATGAGATCAACATTGTTTTTTATATGAGAATGGGAAATAGTACCTACAAGAGGGCTTAATAGCGACACCAATCACTTGGACAATTTGTAAGTACAAGAACCAATAGAGTAAATGATAGGTCTAGCTGGACTATTGATTTTGTGAGTTTTAATTAAACCGTACATAAAAGGTAATGACGGTGAGTGATACAAGTTGTTTAATAAGTTCATTATTTCCAACTAGCAATTTCTTAATTTTTTTTACTGAACTCACTGTTAAATGTCTCTAATGGGTTATTGTTTACCTTCACATACGTTTCTTCATCACTTAATAATGTGTCCATTCTTTCAATACAATCAATTTTGTTAATAATTACTACACAATTGCTTTTGTCAGCCTTTGTTATATGCAAGGCCTTGTCTTTCTTTAAGGCGTTTAATGCTGTGACAAACTTTTTTTGGACAACTTGGGTAATTTGTCACATTCAATGCATTATAAACAAAACCTTTACAAATATTAATGTCTTGGACTGGGACATCACTGTTTTTTTCTAAATTGCAAAAACCTTTGGCAATATCAGCATCGTTGACCTGTTGGTAGTTGGCAGCAAATGTTAATCCATATCCTAAGACACATTTTGCATCAAAACTTAAAGGTTTATCAGAAAGATTAAGAATAAAATCGGAATTAGCATGCTTGCTCCCATCATTATCAATTATTAGTCGGCTCAATTTCTTTTTCAGTATAAGTTCTAATTTCTTACATTCCTTTCTTAATGTGCCAAATACATAGTCTAACAGTTTATCTTTCCACTCCACATGAATTGCATTTCATAAAGCAATTCCTGAGGAGTGGAAAGGTAAGAAAGGAATATAAGAAATTAGAACTTAAACTGAAAAAGAAACTGAGCCGACTAATAATTGATAATGATTGGAGCAACCATGCTAATTCCGATTTTATTCTTAATCTTTCTGATAGACCTTTAAGTTTTGATGAAAATGTGCCTTTGGATATGGATTCTTAAGGAGTTCAATATTAATTTTATTCTCAAAAACAGTACCATCAAAGAACTCCACATTCAAAATTCCACTTGCAATAATGTATGATGTGTCTATAGTATTCCCTGTAAACACTGTAGCTCCTGTTACATTGGCCAAACTGGTAAAGAATTAAATATAAGGATGAATCAACACACATATAGTATAAGGACAGGCCAAATGTCTAGTTAGTTCTTGTCCATGTAAGGGACACAAACCATAGCATTGACTGAGACAATGTTAAAAAAATAATTGTTTGTAATTCTGTTTTAAAAAGGAACATCATTGAATCCAGTTTTATAAAGAGCGATTTTGATAATAACATCAACTTGAGTGCATAGGGTTGTATTGGGAGACCTTAATGCTAGGGTAGGAAATAAACCAATAAACGGAGTGGTTGGGAAATGTGGAGTTCCAGGAAAGAATCGTAGTGGAAAGTTAATGTTGGAGATGCGTCTAGAAAGAGAGTTGATGATAGCAAATATAGTGTTTAGGAAGAAAGTTAAACATAAGTATACATGGGAGAGGGTGGTGGATGAAAGGGTGGTAGATAGAGCGTTAATGTATGTAGTGGTAGATAGGAGTATAATAGGAAGTGTTAAGGATGTACACGTTCTCAGGGGAGAGAGTGGGGGAATATCAGATCATTTTCTGGTGGAAGGTAAGTTGAGAGTGGGGGATAGGTGGAGAAAGGGAAAAAGGACAAAAGGCAGGGAGATGCTTAGAGTGAACTGCTTAGATAAGAAAGAAAAGGAGAAGGAGTACAAGAAGAAGCTGAGAGAGGAGTGGCAGGGAGTGAACGATAGAATAGAACTAGGAGTGGAGGAGGAATGGGGATGGCTCAAGGAGGGAGTCATAAGATATGCAAAGATGGTGTGTAGAACAAGGAGGATGGGAGGAAATAGAAAGAGGGGTAGTGAGTGGTGGGATGAGGAAGTAAAGAAGGTTGTAGAAGAGAAGAAGCGAGCTTTCACAGATTGGTTACAAAATAGGACGAGGGAATCGTATGGGAAGTACAAAGAAAAGAGGAGAGAAGTTAAGCATAAGATAAAGGAGGCAAAGAGAAGAGCAGATGTGAAATGGGGTAAGAGTATGATGAAAATTTTTGAAAGTAATAAAAATATCAGATAATTCCGACAGTTGTCCCCGGACTCGAACCCAGGACTTGCATGGTAGCAAGTCTATGCTTCTACTGACTACGCCACTGAGACTATAAAATTCTTCAACCTCAGGGTTACTCATTGGCGATTCTATTCAGGTAATGAAAATATGTTTTGGAAAGAAATTAAAAGAGGAAGAGGAGGCGAATCAAATAGAGAAGAAAAGGTAAAATGTGCAGATGGAGAGATGATAAACGAAGAGAAGGCAGTAAGAGCAAGATGGGCAGAGTATTTTAGGGAGTTGCTAAATGTGAAGGAGGATAGGGAAGGAAAAGTAGTTGCACTGGGAAGTGCTAACAAAATGACGTGATGAGTGAGAAAAATGGAGGAGAAATAAGGAAGGATGAAGTGAAGGCAATTGTTAAGATGATGAGAGCAGGTAAGGCACCTGGTCTGGATGGATGTCATGCAGAATGTCTGAAAAAAAGGTGTACAGTGATAGTGGATTGGCTGGTGAGGTTATTTAGTGTTTGTTTAACACTGCTCAGGTAAAGCTTTTTGGGGGAAACACCTCAGGTAAAGCGGGGTCTGACAGACCCCAAACGCAAAAAATACAATAAAAATACTTTCACTGCATATCTTCTTCCATTTACATGTTTGAAAGTGACTATAATTGTTAGAATTTTTTAATGAAAATTACAAATATTTTTTTTTATGAAAAATAAGGTATTGCTGACTTTATAGGGTACTTGACTGAAAACAGGAAATGTGAAGCGGTTGGTCATCATCATTTTGTAGAGACCAGTGCCCCAACTATCTTTAAGGAAAAACAGAGCTACAACAAATGAATAATAAATGTGTTTCAAAAAAACATAAAATCTGAAAAAATCGGAGGTAATTTTTTTTTACCCCAAACACAAAAAATACAAAAGAACATTTCCACTGCATTTAGTGACATAGAAATCAAAATAAATGTACTTCAACTTATCTTCTTGAGAGAAGCAAATGTCTTGGGGGATTAATTTTTTTTAATGAGAAATGGATATTTGTAAATGGATGCTAGGAGGAGATTGTATGAATAAGTGATTGTGCCGACACTGTATAGGACAGAAACCTGGAATATAAGAGAGGAAGAGAGAAGGAGTTTGAATGTGTTTGAGATGAGGTGTCTGAGAAGTATGATAGGGGCTACTAGGCTGGATAGATTAAGAAATGAGGAGGTGAGGAGGAGAACGGGGGTGGAAAGGGAGTTGGGAGATAGGCTTGATGAAAGAGTATTGGGATGGTTTGGACACATGGAAAGAATGAGTGAAGAAAGACTAGTAAAAGAGGTGTGGAAGGCAGATGTGAAAGGAGTGAACATGAGGGTGTGACCTAAGATGAGATAGATGGATGGGGTAAAAGGGGCATTAAGAAAGTGAGGAATGTCTGTTGAGGAAGGACGGGAGAGGACAGAAGACACGGGTGAATGTAGAATGGTTGTATATGGATGATGTTGTGATGCATGAGGTGGAATGGGTGGGGGATGGGGGTTGAGGGAGTATGTAAAAAAAAAAAAAAAAAAAAAAATTGACGCAGCCCGAAGGGATTTCCTCGTCTTATCCTTTTCTGCGTGAGGGGGTGGAGAGGGAATGTCGCCGATTTAATGAAGCGGCCCTGCTGTGGATGTGTTGTGTCTTGCGACACTGCTTCTGACCCAGAGTAGTGGACAAGATGCAGGAATGACCTGTCATCCAGGAGGTGCCAAGATAAGGGGGAGGGGAGAGACTGGAGGTCAGTGGAGTGTAATACCGATGGAATGAATGGGAGTGGTTTTTATGAATATATATATACAACAACTTATGTATTTTGACTCACCAAAAAGGAAGCAGTCTTCCTGAATTCAACAGATTGATGAAATTGGTGATTCCGCCTCCTCAGTACCCTCATTTAAAACCTTAATGAGTTTTGTATGGAGTTGGAAACATCTCATTTGTGTACCTTTTCTTAAGACTGTCTTTATTCAAAGTACTAATCACTAATATTTCTACCTTGTTCTTGTTTGTCTTATAAACCCCCGAGTCCAATTTCAAACCTTTTATCCTAACTGACTCTGGGATGGTTAAGATTTCAGAGTCTATAGTAACTCCTTTCAACTGCACTTCTACTCTGTTAATTGCTCTGAAGTGTAATAACGTCGACTTTATTACGCCTTCTTTCACAATTATCAAAGCTTCTTTTGAAGTTGATGAATTCTGGGTAATTTCTGTGATTTCTTGAACACCTGAGTTGGGTCGACTATATGTGACTTTTTCCACTATTTGTTCTCTCTGTTCTTGAATAGACCGTTCTGCCCCGCTACTATCGAATCTAGCATTGTTATCTTCTCTATCTATCTCAATATATTCTCGTACCACAGATACTGGTTCTAAATCTGGTTGATTTAAAAATTGGATTAACTGTGAATTCACCAAGTTCCCTACCTCAGTAGAACATATGATCCTGCCCCCCTTTTCTCATAGTTGTAATTCCTATCAATAAATCTCCTGGGAAAACAGATTCTTGCACAAGTACAGCATTATTCTTTCCCCTCTGTGGTGGAAGGAAAGAATACTGTCACCAAGTCTTCCCACTTGAATCGTAAGAGGCGACAAAAACGGGACGGGGATTAGGACTGGGCATCCTTCTCCCAGAAGCCGTACAGGGGACCTTGGGACATTCCTATAAAAAAAAAAAAAAAAAAAAAAAAAAGCATAAGAGAGTCTATGACTTTTCCAACCAGTACCCTAAGATTTGGTCTTTCGATGTGCGTGGATGTGGTACATATGGGAGTAAAAGAGATGAGATAGCCAGTATGTTTGTGAGAAGAAAGATGGATGTGTTGGGATTAAGTGAAACTAAGTTGAAAGGGAGGGGTGGGTGTGATTTTGGTAATGTAGTTGGGAGGTTCTCAGGAGTGAAGAGAGAACGAGGGAGACAAGGGGTGGCTATACTAGTAAGTGTTGAGATGGGTAAACGTGTAGTGGAGTGGAAGGAGGTTTCTTCAAAGTTAACGTGGATGAAGGTAAAACTGGGAAGAGAGATGTGGGATTTTGTAAGTGCATATGGGCCTGGTAGTGAGAAGAGTGTAGAAGAAAGGGGGGATTTTTGGACGAATTTAAATGAATGCATAGAGGGATTAGGGAGAAACGTCAATGTAGTGGTATTGGGAGACCTTAATGATAGGGTAGGAAATGAACCAATTGACGGAGTGGTTGGGAAGTGTGAAGTTCTAGGAAAGAATCGTAGTGGAGAGTTGATGTGTCTAGAAAGAGATTTGATCATAGCAAATACAATGTTTAGGAAGAAAGTCAAGCATAAGTACACGTGGGAGTGGGTGGTGGATGAAAGAGTGGTAGACAGAGTGTTAATGGATTGTGTAGTGGTAAATAGGAGTATAGTAGGAAGAGTTAAGGGTATACATGTTCTAAGGGGAGAGAGTGGGGGAATATCGGATAATTTTCTGGTGAAAGGTAAGTTGGGAGTGGAGGTTAGATGGAGAAAGAATAAAAGGAGAAAAGGCAGGGAGGTGCTTAGAGTGAACTGCTTAAATGAGAAGGAAAAGGAGGAATACAAGAAGAAGCTGAGAAAGGAGTGGGAGGGAGTGAAGGGTAGAGTAGAGCTAGGAGAGGAGGAGGAATGGGGATTGTTCGAGGATGGAGTCACAAGGTGAGCAAAGATGGTGTGTGGAACAAGGAGAATGGGAGGTAGGGTAGTAAGTGGTGGAATGAGGAAGGTTGTAAAAGAGAAGAAGCGAGCTTTCACAGATTAGTTACAAAATAGAGCGAGGGAATTATATGAGAGGTATATATAAAAAAAAGAGAAGAAAAGTTAAGCATAAGATAAAGGATGCAAAGAGGAGAGCAGATGTAAAATGGGGTAAGAGTATGAGATAATTTTTTTAAAGTAATAAGAATGTTTTGGAAGGAAATTAAGAGAGGAAGAGGAGGCGAATCAAGTATAGAAGAAAAGATGCAGATGGAGAGATGATAATGGAAGAGAAGGCAGTAAGAGGAAGATGGGCAGAGTATTTTAGGGAACTGCTAAATGTGAAGGAGGATAGGGAGGGAAAGGTAGCTGCAGTGGGAGGCGTTAAGAAAATGTCCGTGATGAGTGAGGAAAATGGAGGAGAAAAAAAAAAGTTTTGGAAGGTGTATGAAAGAAGGAAGTTGAAGATAAATGAGGGTACAAATAAGGGGATAAGATGTACAAGGGTAGAAAGTGGCAGCAAACTGGAAATGAGTATTAAGGGAGAGAGACTGAAGGAAGTAGATAGTTTTAGGTACTTGGGTGCAAATGCGGCAGGAAAGGGAGGAGTGGAGGTGGAGGTAGATTATAGATGGAGAGAAGCGAGTAAATGCCTTAGGGATTAAAAATTGTAATGAGAAATAGTCATTTGTGAATGGATACCAAGAGGAGATTGTATGAAGGAGTGATTGTGCCGACAGCACTGTATGGGGCAGAAAAATGGAATATAAGAGAGGAAGAGAGAAGGAGTTTGAATGTGTTTGCGATGAGGTGTCTGAGAAGTATGATAGGGGTTACTAGGCTGGATAGAGTGAGAAATGAGGTGAGGAGGAGAACGGGGGTGAAAAGGGAGATGGGAGATAGGATTGATGAAAGAGTATTGGGATAGTTTGGACACATGGAAAGAATGAGTAAAGAAAGACTAGTAAAAGAGGTGTGGAAGGCAGATGTGGAAGGAGTGATTGTGCCGACAGCACTGTATGGGGCAGAAACATGGAACATAAGAGAGGAAGAGAGAAGGAGTTTGAATGTGTTTGAGATGAGGTGTCTGAGAAGTATGACAGGGGTTACTAGGCTGGATGGAGTGAGAAATGAGGAGGTGAGGAGGAGAACGGGGGTGGAAAGGGAGTTGGGAGATAGGCTTGATGATGTATTGGGATGGTTTGGACACATGGAAAGAATGAGTGAAGAAAGACTGGTAAAAGAGGTGTGGAAGGCAGATGTGAAAGTAGTGAACATGATGGGGCGACCTAGGGTGAGATAGATGGATGGGGTAAAAGGGGCATTAAGAAAGAGAGGAATGTCTGTTGAGGAAGGACGGGAAAGGACAGAAGACAGGGGTGAATGTAGAATGGTTGTATATGGATGATGTTATGATGCATGAGGTGGAATGGGTGGGGGATGGGGGTCTCCTTTTCTGCACGAGGGGACGGAGAGGGAATGTCGCCAATTTAATGAAGCGGCCCTGCTGTGGATGTTTTGCGTCTTGCGACACTGCTTCTGACCCAGAGCAGTGGGCGAGATACAAGGATGACCCGTCATCCAGGAAGTGCCAAGAGAAGAGGGAGGGGAGAGGGTGGAGGGGAGTGGAGCATGATAGTGATGGAATGGGTGGGATTGGTTTTTATGCCTTTGTCTTTTGGCTACTCCCCTTATAAGGGGGGAAAACTTTTGGTATATGTATGTATGTATCACTGTAATGTTCAAGGGCTCATTTCTATATAGAATAATATCTACTTCTATCTTACCTAATGTTTTTAACTGACACCCTGTTACTCCTTGCAATGAGTAATGGATTGGTTCCAAGACTTTTCACTCCCGGTTTCAATTGGTTTAAAAATTTGTTAGTTATAACATTGACTACAGATTCTGTATCGATAAATATTTGAATATGTTTATTGAAAACTCTATCCGCAATGAGGGGTCTTACAGAAGTTCTTCCAATTGTTATAGTCAATTTACAATAGTCTTTGGTGTTGTTTTCTTTCACCCTTCTATCACTCTTGTCCCTAACATAATACTGTCTATTTGTATTTCTATGGTTAGCCCTGTATTGTTGTTTTGTTTGATGTCTGGAGGTTTTCCTTATGTTATTGGGTGAATACGAAAATTTTGTATTACTCTGCAATCCTGTGTTCTATGTTATACTCTTTGGGGATAAAAACAGTTCCTACAAATAGTCTCATAATAACACTCTCGTGCTTTATGCTCCCGTTGGTTACAATTGTAACATTCAAATCTAGCATTCCTTAAAGTGCTTTTAACTCTATGTTCAGATCCTCTGTTGCTGTACTCACTCCTAGAGTTCATATTTTCTTTCAGTGTTGCATTTTTATTGTCACGACATATGGACTAATTGCTTTAGTTTCACTATAACCTTAAAGAAGGTAAAATATCTCTCCTAAGTTCATGTTTTCTTTGAGGTCTCTATATAGCTCTTCTGCAGCTATCTCATCACATTTATGCAACAAAGCTTTATGCAACAAAGCTTTTAACATGTCACTAGATCTTTCTGTCTAATCTGAATCCTACTGCATAGAAATCATGTCCTTAGCCTATCTCTCTAATTTTGCTAAATATTCTGTGCTTGATTAATTTGTTTTAGTTTCCTTTATCATTCTAACTAAAGACCTGGCGGGATCCTGATTACACTTTGACTTAAAATGTTTTATGGATATATAAATATATATATATTTTTTTATCATTTTCATATCTGGTTATAGCTTCCATTTCCTGGAAATTTATTGTAAACCTAGCTCTACCCTTCTCAGGATCTACATTTTCTTTTAAGATTTTTTTTATTTTATTTGATGTGTTTTTAGTCACTATTAGGGTATCTATTAAAGCTAGAAACCTTTTTACCCCTGTTGAGCTTTCTTCCCCCGAAAACTTTGGAATATTATTATATGAGGTTACAATTTCATGACGGAGAACTTCTGTAGTCATACCTACAGTTGTTAACGTCGATTTGAATCTATTGTTTCCTTTGTAGTTGTCCTCGCACGTTCGGCGCATACCTCACACGTACATCAACCTCGGTTACTAGCTCGTCTTCCTAGTAGTCCCCTCGTTCACTTACCCGTCTTAGTAGGAGTCCCTCGTTCTTTAGCTCGTCCTCGTAGTAGTCTTCTCGTTTACTAGCTTATCCCTCGTAGTCAGCATGCTCTGCGTGGTTGCATGGACAGCGTGGTTGCGTGGACGGCGTGGTTGCGTGGACAGCGTAGTTGTGTGCACTGCGTGGTCGTGTGCACTGCGTGGTCCTGTAGTTACTTGTAGTTCGTTGCACGAGTCTCTTCACACACTCATAGCCGTATCTTGCACTAATTCTATTATATCACCAGTCTCTTCTTTAGTAGCCTTGGGTTTCGTCCCTAGTTGCCGCCACTTTCATCCGCCACTCTCGTTCCGTATGTCTTTCACTTTAAAATTTCACCACTGTCTTTAGTTACCACTGTTTGTTATATGTGATTAGTCTTCAATCGAAGATAAATCAAATACATATTTTTCCTTTCTGTATTTTTCTTAAGGTATTTACTCAACTCTGAGGTACACTCTATGGATCCCTCGAGAACACGCATTTTAGGGCCTAGATAAGTTTTGATGTGACGTCGTGACTTTTTTTTGTCCAATGATCTTTAATTTTATATTTAATCTTACAATATTGAATTTTCTCCTCCTACGCCCTTTCCCCAATCAGATTCGTGATTACAAGTCCATATACAATATTGTTTACTTAAGCAATCTTGAATCATTGCATAACTTACTTAAGTTGCAAGTCAGCAAAACATACCTGTCATATAGCAATGAAATCGGGTCCCCGGTTGCTGTTTGTAAACATTAGGTGGAGAGCGAGCTTGTGCAACTCCTTGCCCACGAACTGTTATTTGCAAACACCCAACTCATAAAAATGCAGCACACGCCTTCTACCAGCCTCTTACACTCGGGAGAAAATCAAGTGCAACACCTTTAACCAAAGAGATTATGTGACGTCATAGAAATCAATGAGACAAATATTGTGCAACTGGAAGCCATTTTCGAACTTTTAGAGGGAAAATTACCAAATATATCCCACAAGCATTTCTCGTGGGTTTGGGAAATAATCTAAGATGAACTATAAAATAAGACAAACGGAGATTGTGTTTCAGGGTGGCAGTGAGAGGAGGGAGGTAAGGAATATGCAAGAGTAGATTTAATGGCTGAATAAAATCACGAAAGATGGAAATATATTTGTGTTGCTTGAAATACGACCCAATTCAATAAATTGTTTTCGAGTTTTGCTTCGTGACGAAATGCTACGTTTTCTATAGAACCACGCCATTGTTGAGTGAGTCGTCACCTCTAAATCCTTTCGTAGCCTTTTCCATCATTAATAGTCTCCTTAGCTGCACCAAGTGATTTTATTCGTTTGAAAGAGTTTTTTTCCATAGTGAGAGACTTAATTGGACCCATTTGTGCCCTTGTCACATTTCAGTTAAGCTATACTGGTTAACGTCAAGTGCATTCTATTCGTCTGAGAGGAAGAAGTCCTGTAAGGACCAGTCGAGCCTTTATCAATTAACTCATACGAACGCCGCATAGAACTGGATTAATGCCAGATCAGTTAACCCAACTCTGGAAAAACTCTCTCCTAAAGGGAATCGAACCTGGTTTAGTTATTTCGCTTGAGATTGTAGTAGTTTCTTATATTTGTCCTTACAATCTTCCAGACGATTTTATTCAGCTGAGGAGGCCCCTCACTCTCTGAGAAGTTGATGGTGTCATTATGACTAGAGGCACATTCATAGGCAACAGTCACAGGCATGACGGCAACCTGCAAGAGTGCCTGCCCGGTTGGCGAATTTTTTTTTCCCACGAGACTTCTGGACCCCAATATTCTCAATTGCATTACAGCCAATCAGAACGCACCTGACTTTCATACGTCAGGCATCATACGCGTTTACGTTTCGGATGAATAGAGGGAAGAGGGGAAGCGGTCATAGCAGAAATTTAAAAATATTTTTCATGTGCAGAATTATCATATCATTCCCCTATAGTAGCGTCACCTTGTTGCCATGCCCCTTCACTACGGGCCACATCGCACGTCTGGCAGCATTAGCTTTCACCCGTGAATTTTGATAACCATAGAAAATATAATGAAGCTAGTTTGTTTAGAGAGTATAGGGGTCACGCAGGCACGACTACAATAAATATAATCAAGAAGCCCATATCGGCATCCTCGCGTACACACTTGCAATCCTCATGACGCCCACGTAGGCGTCATCTTAAGGAAGTGACTAGGGCGTGAAAGTTTTGGTTGTACACAGCCGTTCGGGACTTTTCGTACTCTGGCTACTCGTGCCAAACGTATTTCTACAACACACATAGAAATGTATAAATAGCGTGATATATCGTGAGACTTGCACAAGGCATCCAGTGTCTGCAGAGGCCCAAACTATGGGGGGGGGGGGGTTACAAGGAATCTGGTGTCTGCAGAGTCCCAAGCTATGGGAGGGGGTGGGGTACAAGGAATCTGGTGTCTGCAGAGTCCCAAGTTATTGGGGGGTGGGGGAGGCTCCAAGGCATCCAGTTTCTGCAGAGGCCCAAGCTATTTGGGGGTGGGGGGTAAAAGGCATCCATTGTCTGCAGAGGCCCAAGCTATTAGAGGTGGGGGGGACTCCAAGGCAACCAGTTTCTGCAGAGGCCCAAGCTATGGGGGGGGGGGTACAAGGCATCCAGTGTCTGCAGAGAGGACTGCAGACACCAGATTCCTTGTACAGAAGTCTCGTGGGAAACAAAAATTCGCGCCCGGTTGAAGGCAGGGCGCCTACTGAGCCGTGACATTTTCCTTTCGTTGGAACATCACGAGTATACAATGCTGTACCTAACACAGTCATGCCAAAAAGTACAATAATTCCTTTCAAATCTATTCGTGCAACATGCAATTTTCTATATTTGGTATGTGATACGTCTCCGTGCATTGCAGCCTTGCCGCAGAAAGAATTGTTTAGCAAAGTAATTGTATGCAACAGCAACACATAGGATATGCATAATTAACCCAGTGGTTCCCAGCAGGGTACCTCGCTGATTAAATAAGAGCCTGGCGGGTGCTAGAATAAAATATAAAGGGATATTTGGTGGGAGGGAACAAACCTTTACATACCAAGGTGGTGGGTAGGTACCACGAAGACGAATATAAAAAAAAAAAAAAAAAAACTAGCGACAGCCACAATAATAGAGGAAGTGACACTAGGCGCAAGAAAGGTGGTAGGCTTTTTGAAAGTGACTATATATAAAAAAATATATATACAAATACCCTACAATGTATTGGTAAAAGTAGGAGGAACCACAGCAGCAGTGAGTTTGTGCGAGTCCATTTCACAAACGTTTTAGAGAGAAGTCCTTCCTCAGAGAGATTACAGAAAGAATAATCTTTCAAATACTCGTGTGCACCATCTACATTAGAGGTCTTTATGTAACTGTCCTATTCTCGTTCCCCATGCCCATTAATGCCACTTCTCTTTGCCTCGTTTCTTGGTCACTCGCTGACCCAAGGTCCGGTCATTTGGTCCTTCCCGATCACTGCTGTCTTGGCTCAACCCATCATTCTGTCCCAATTGTGCGTAACTTTGTAGATGCATGCATGTGCTGCTTCCAGTACAATTCTCATAATGTCATACCACATTGTGAAGTGTATGTGTGTGTGTGTGTGTGTGTGTGTGTGTGTGTGTGTGTGTGTGTGTGTGTGTGTGTGTGTGTGTGTGTGTGTGTGTGCATGTATTTACCTAGTTGTATTTACCTAGTTGTATTTTACGGGAAGGGGAGCTATGCTCGTAGGGTCCGTCTTCATATCTCATTTTATCTAAACTATTTTTAGATTCATGTATTGTTTTTGCACACACCACTTTCTCATCTAACTTGTTCCAACTGTCTATTACTCTGTGAGGAAAGCTGTTCTTTTTCAGATCTCTTCTATAGCTCTTTCTTGATTTTCTTTCCGTGTCCTCTTGTATTTTTATCAGATTCTCTCTATCAATAATTTCTGTGACTTTCATGATTCTGTAGATAGCTATCAAATCTCCTCACTCTCTCCTTTGCTGTAGTGTCTGTAGTTCAAGTTTTGCTAGTCTCTCTTCATATGATAGTTTTGAGAGTGTTGGTGCCAATTTTGTAATTGCTCTTTGTATTCTGTCAGGTTTTTTTTTTATACATTATTTTGTACTTGGTGACCGCATCGTGGCTGCATATTCCAATCTTGGTCTTATCAGAGTGATTAAAATTTTCTTCACCATTTCTTCATCCAGGTATGTAAATGCCACTTTGATTGTTCTTATTAAATTATAAGTTTCTCCAAAAATCTTATTCATATGTTTCTCAGGTGACATATTATTCATAAGAATGACTCCCAGGTCCTTCTCATTTTCTACTTTTTTTATTCCTTCTTCTCCCAATTTATATGATACTGTTATTCTGATTTTGCTTTTTCCAAATTCCATTATACTACACTTTTTAGTGTTGAACTTCATCTCCCACTTCATACTCCATTCCCATACTTTATTTAGATCACTCTGTAGTGACTCACAATCTTCTTCCGTGTTCACTTTTTTTTAATAGTTTTGCATCATCTGCAAAGAAGCTCATATAACTTTCAATTTCTTCATCCATATCATTAATATATATGGCAAACATTATTGGGACCAGAACTGTTCCTTGTGGAACACCGCTTGTTACTTCATCCCATTTTGAGTGTTAGTCTCTTATCACTACTCTCATTTATCTTCCTTGCAAAAAGTCTTCCATCCATTTAAGCAGTTTGCCCTGTATTCCTCTTTCAGTTTCTAATTTCTAAAGCAACTTCTTATGTGGTACTTTGTCAAAAGCTTTTTTTAGGTCTAGAAATGCACAATCAACCCATCCATCTCTTTCTTGTATTATATCTATTAGCCTTGAATAGAAACATATTAAATTGGTGACGCATGATCGTCCTTGTCTGAATCCAAATTGCCTTGGATTTAGCACGGTTTTTTTTTTTTTAATATTTTACCCATCCACCCTTTACTGTCATCTCTTCCCAGCAGACTTCTTTGCAATTAAAGTCGCCCATCATAACTATTCTTCCTCCATCTTCCATTATCTTATTTAATGTTATCCTTGTGTCCTCTACCATACTTTTATGTTCACTCTCTTCCCACGAGGCTGTTTTTGGAGGCATATAATTTATCACAAACTTTCTGCTCTTCTTATCTCTGTCTTCCACTTCGATTATAATCATCTCTCCTGTATTCTTTCCATATGTGACACACCTCACGTTTATATCCTTCTTAGTCAGGAACATAACTCCACCCCTTGCTTTGTCTCTCTGTTTCTAATCCAATAATTATATGCATCATGTCCTATACTGTTGGGTGGTAGTGGACCTTTTAATTTCGTTTCTACAATTCCCATTATGTCCGGTTCTTTTTCCTTCAGATAATCATTCAGCTCATTCAATCCTGTTATTAATCCATCTATATTTGTGTAAGACACTTTTAGTTTTCTGCCACTTCCATTGTATTCTCTGTTTCCCTTTTATTTTTCTCTAGTATGTTGTATTTCCTTACTTTCATATTCACTACACTCCAATAGAACTTCTCTTTTTCTGACTCTGTTCTGTTCTCGTTTTTTTCCTTAGCTTCATGTCTTTTCATTTTTTCCTCCTCTCTTTCCTCTTTATTCATTTCTCTTTCTATCCTTACCTTTTTATATTGTTCACTTGCTGCTAGT
>NC_134780.1:14607958-14617958 GCF_046742065.1 Oratosquilla oratoria | reverse complement strand
CTCTATTACAGTTATAAAAAGCAGAGGGGATAACACACTTCCTTGTTTAACCCCTGTTTCTACAGGGAACCACTTTTCTGCCCCCTTTGATGTTCTAACACTGCATACACAGGGGTAATACAAACTTTTTATAGCTTTCTTTAGATGTCCCTTGATACCATACCTCTCCTCTATACATCTCCATACCTTTTCGCGAGGTATTGAATCAAAAGCTTTCTGTAAATCAATGAAAGCGATGTATAGGCTTTGGTTATATTCCCATGCCTTCTCTATTACCATCCTTAGTCCAAAAGTTAAATCCGTTACTGATCTATTACTTCTATAACCATTCTGCTCTTCTCCTAATGAAGGTTCTACTAGGTCTCTTACTCTTCTCTCAATTATTCTCTCGTATAGCTTTGTGATGTGGGGTATTAGGGAAATCCCTCTATAGTTGTTACAATTTCCAGCATCACCCTTACCTTTGAAAATTGGGACTATTAGGGTTTTACCCCACTCCTCTGGTATTCTTCCTTCTCTATAGATCTTATTTATGAGCTTCAATATATTTTGCTGTACTACATTTCCTCCTTCCTTTATTAGCTCTATTGATATTTCATCTACTCCTGGTGTTTTGGAATTCTTCATTGCTCTCAATGCCCATTCAATTTCTTTTTGTGTGATTTCATCATGTGCTTCTCCATCTAAATCTTCCTCCGCCTCTTGCCATTGTTCCTCATTTCCTGCATTTAGGAGCTCCTGGAAGTATTCTGTCCATCTGTTGTCTATCTCATCCTGATCTGTAAGAACATTCCCCTCTAGGTCTTTAATGTTATGTTGTTTTGCCTTGCTTTTTCTATATGACTTTGCTATACCATAGTAACTTTTTCCCTTTCTTCAAATCCTCTGTCAATCTCTCTCCCAGTTCTTTCCATGTCTCTGTCTTTGCTCGATATTTTGCAAGATTTGTTTCTTTCCTTGCCAGTACATATTCTGCTCGGCTTTCCGGTGTTCGTCTTCTTAGCCACTTTCTTAACTTTAAAGTTTTGTTTTTTACTGCCTGTTTGACCTCCTCATTCCACCAAGGTGTGTGTCTTCTCCTATTTCCTCCGATCCATTCTACCCCTAAAGTTTCTTTTGCTACTTCACTGATTGCGTCTTTCAAAATGTCCCATCTTTCTTTTTCCTCATCATTTTGCTTCTCTAATTTTTGTGTAAGTTTAGTTTTATAAGCATTCTTTTTATCTTCCTCTTGCAAACTTTTTGTTTTAAATATTTTTCTTTTTCTACGTTGCCGTGGTTTTACCTTACCAATCTTAAGATCAGCCACCAGTAACCTGTGATCTGAATCTAAACTCACTCCTGGTATTACCTTTATATTGGTGAATATTCTTCTGCCTGAACATATTATGTAATCGATAATTGATTTTTGATCAAACTGTCCTGTATTTTGATTCCATCTATATCTATCGCCAGCACAGTGAAGGCCGTCACTTTGGCAGTGCGGGACTGTGTACTTGGTAACATGGAGGACGCTAACTCCAGCGTGAGTTCTAATGAATTGATGTTTAAGTTAGTCGATAGGTACTAGTAGTTGTTACTTGCCTACGGTGGGAAACTGAAGCACCACTGTTGCACATATTCTAGGCGTTTGCTCAGTTTTTTTTTTATATAGTTTGAATGACACTTTCGTTATCAAGTATGGCACTGTGGTTGAAATAAAGGTCATGATGCCTCTGGTGGGCTCGAATCTCTCAAAACACATCAAACGATGCATGTTCTCTTCCCTTTGAATTTCACCTTGGTCTTAATCTTATGTAGACACTATGGAACTAATGCATATTTTGATCTGAAGTACTTTGAAGGTACTTTGAAGATCTGAAGGTACTTTGTAAGTGCATTAGGAAAAAAAGACTGGTACACATTATCGAACTGAAATATATCAAAGCAATTTATGTGTCATATAATTATATCAAACGTGATGTTCATATTTCAGTAAGGCGACCAAAAGTCCAATGAACCGACGCTGGAGGTAATGAGAAAATTTATTATTTCTATTTCATAAAATCTTGTTATAAATAACGAGAGCTTAATTTAATAGCCAAATAAAATCATGAAAGTTGAAAATATATTTGCATTACTTGAAATGCGATTCGAGTCACCAAGAAGTTTAGCTTCGTTACCAAATTTTCTGTTTTCTATGGAAGCTAAAGTGCGCCGTTGTTGAGTGAGACGTCAACCCTAAATTCATTCCATACCTTTTCCCTCTTTAGTAGTCTCTCTAGCTGCACCAAGCGGTTCTGTATATTAGAAGGAAAACCTCTTTACACTGAGAGACTTCATTCGACCAATTTGTGCCTGTGTCACACTTCTGACAAGTTATTCTGGTTGACGTTAATCATTTTCTATTTGTCTGAGAGGAAGAATGTATGCAAGGACGAGTCGAGCCTATATCAATTAACCCATTCTGCCCGCATAGGACTTAGCCCATCTTATTCTATCTAACGTTACATGACTTACCCTGGCGATGGAGAACGCCGGGTAAAACTGAATTAAAGCTAAATGTGAAAAAATCTCTCCTCAACGAAATCGTACATGTCACTTTGTATATTTGTTCTAACCTACAAACACGTACACACACATACACATAAGTGTGCATGTACTGTATATGTACGTGTACACTCTTATGTATGTATATGTGTCTAGATATGCTTGTGTATGTACGTACATATCTAATTATGTTCAATAGGCACGTGACATGGGAGGACCAAGGCACGCCTCAGACGTGCCGGTTCTGATCCAGGTAGAGCCGCGGACAATATGAATGTAGTTTGTGTCCAGTGCAACCCATAATATGTATATCTGCAGCTACTACCATGAGGTGGAACCTAACCAAGCAGCCAACAAGAGTAGTTATAGCCCTCACTACTAATCCTGCCTCTGCCTGGCCGTCTCACTTTCGAGAGAGATACCATATCCACTCAAAGCTTCCTGACCTCCGCCTATAAATAGGGTAGTCGATCATCCTGGGAGAAGGAAAGAATATTCCAGGTGCCCATACAGAGAACCCCTCAGAGGTTCACCCTAGGCCTGGCTCGGCGCGTTTGTGCTTCATTTGAAAACACTCCGGAAAACTGGTGATTTTGACAGGGGTAGGTTGCAAGACCGCCCCCACCATAAGTGTCAAATATTGCTTCTCATATACATATGTCTATTATTCGCTTTCCCACGCCGCCACCCACCACTGAGCCCAATGAGGGGAGACTACGATTTGAGTGTACACATTAACCCAATAGTCACAGGGGTCGTGGGAGAGTGTACGCACCCACCACCCTCACACTAAGGGGACACGGACTGTACGGAGCCTGCCCAGGCGGTAGCTGCTTCCCTCCAGGAGTGTCTAACGGTACTCTAACCCAAAGACAGAGGTCAAAATGGGTGTGAGTAATTGAAAGGATGGAAATGTAACTGGTATCTGTAATATATGTGCGTGTGGTACTCTCTGCTGTCCGGCATTCCGGTACCATTCCATCTGACTGACAGAAAGGGTGGTCATCCCTATCTAAAATGGCAGAGGGGACCAGCTGGACTGCAACATCTCTTGCGGTATCACATTCCTCAGTGTGCCAAGTAAGGTGCTCACCTATCTGTTTACATCTGCTTTAAGTTTTAGGAGCCTCGGCAGTCCGGGTTCATGTAAGGTAAGTCAATAGCTGATTGAATCTTAGTTCTTCATGTTTTTGTGAAGTACAGACGTGAATTACAACAGGGGTTCCTTATAGCTTGTATTGATCTCAAGAAGACGTTTGACTAGACACACCGTGTTGTGCTCTGGAATCTTCTGTGGATACGTGGGATTCCTACGAGGCCATGGTTAATCTGGGGCAAAGAGTACAGTAAATTGTGGAGGAGGCGTGTTCAGCTTCTTTCCTGTTAATGCAGGAGTGAGGGAAAGGTAAGCCCTGGACCCACTAATTTTCATTGTCAGCATGAACTAGACATTAGATAGAATTGTCGATTAATACTGTTACGAGTCGTTTATTGGCAACACAAATACCATTGACATTGCATTCACTGATGATGCTGTCCTTCTTGCGGAGTCATTGGAGGTCCTGGTTGCAGCCCTGAAGTCACTGCATAGGTAAATGAACGCTTGGACTCCAGGTCTCCTGAACCAAGACCAGGACGAAAGTCCAGCTGTTTAGGGGCTCATTAGATGACAGTTCAGTCTGTTTATGCACTGAGGTTTTTGAAAGCTTGACAAACCTTAGAAAGCAATGACAGTGGAGGACAAAATATCACGGTAGAATATAATGTCAGTGAAGGACAGAATATTATTTTAGGACGGGATGCCGGACAAAATGTCAACGAACGACGGGTGGCCGGTGTGGAACGCGGTGACGTAGGGGGTCAAGGTATACATAAGAGATCGGATGACCATGAGGGACTAGATGTCCGTGATGGGGTAAATGTCCATGAGGCATTGAATGTCAATGAAGGACTGAATGTCAATATAGAGCAAGGTGTCAATAAAGAACAAAATTACAGTGTAAGACATGATGTTGAAATACAAAACGTCTCAAAAAGAAATAATAACTTTAATGCTCGTAGAATTAGGAATAAATTCCAAGAAATGCAGGCGTATGTCAAAAGCGAAAATCTCGATATGATAGGAATAACCAAGACATGGTTAAATGGCGAAGAGTTTGAAGCTGAATTTAAACACTTTCATCAGGATAGAAACCACAAGAAAGGTGGGGTGTTCTGTTGCACGTTAAAAACAATGTCCATGCCTGTGTTTTAAAGAAAGTAAAACAGGATGCATATGATAGTTTATGGGTAGAATTAACCCCAAAAAATTGAAGAAAAAAAATAATAATGTAGGTGTAATATATAGGCCAAAGATATTATCATTAGCAGACGACAAAAAGTTTCAAGAACTGTCTAGTTTCTACAACCTGGACTTATTGATAATGGGTGATTTTAATTTTAGTGACATCGATTGAATGACCCTTGAATATGGCCATATAGGTAGTCGATTGATAGATTTTCTCGGTGACAATTACTTAGTTCAGCATGTAAAAGAGCCAACAAGACATGGAAACTTACTCGATCTATTGATCACTAGCCATGAAAGCATGATGATCGATGTAAAAGTTGGTGAAACTGTTGCAAATAGCGATCACAAGTTAGTTAGATTTAAACTGCTAAAATTTTTAGAATAGATACTTGTCTATCTAAAATACCCAATTTTAGTAAAGTTCAGTTCATAGGACTACGTCAGGAGCTTCAGCTTACAGATTGGGAGGCAAAATTAAGCGAAAGACCTAGAGATCAGATGTTTGAAATATTTCAAAATACGCTTACTAAGATGATTCATACTTACATCCCACTTAAGGACAGAAGCCCTCCAAAGCAGGTTCCCCCCAAATGGCTCGACAAAGAAATTGAAAAAAGTATTGCTAAAAAGAGACAGGCTTATAAGAAATATAAGTGCTCGGGTGCACCTAATGACTGTAAAAGTTATGTAATAATGCAGATTAAAAAAAAAAAAAAAAAAAAAAACGAAAACGACAATACAAAATGAATATCGCTGATAAATCCAAAGAGAATCCCAAAGTATTCTATAGTTACATTACAGATAAAAGGTTATTAGAAATCACATTGTGCCACTATTATCTGCTGACGGTCAACTTGAGTATTCAAAAGAAGGAATGTGTGATATTTTAAACAAATATTTTAGGTCAGTATTCGTAAAAGAAACACCTCAGAGTGAACTACAAACTGAAACCTGTGAAAAATCTGGGGTGAATGTACTCACTACGGTAAGTATATCAAAAGAAAAAAATCAAAAGATGTATAGAGAAACTCAATATTAATAAAACACCCGGGCCTGACGGTTGGCATCCAAGAATCTTTAAGGAAATGAAAAATGAGATAGTTGTTTCATTACAAATTATTTTCAATAAATCCATCATATCTGGAGATGTCCCAAGAGAATGGAAGCTAGCTAACGTTACTCCTATATTCAAAAAAGGTGACAAATAGTAACCAAATAACTATAAGTCTATAATATTGACTTCAATCGTAGTGAAAATGATGGAAACTATAATCAGAGCTGCTACCAAACATCATTTAGAAAGTAACTGTTTGATGAATTTGTAGTGTTCTGTAGCCAACACCTGTAGTTACCCCTATAAGACTCGTGACCGCCAAGCACAGGATAAACTATGGTCACCCCTTAGAACATGCATTCAATTAATTATATTTAATATAAATAATAATATTCATTATATAAACTTTATTTATTTTGTAAATAAAATAAAACATATCCCTCTGCATCCTGTAAAAAGGATATTTAAGTATTATAAAAATATTTTGAATGATTGCATACTCAACACAAAGAATCCAGAATTTCGTCACCATCTTTTTACATACTATCATCGACATTTTCAATAAACAGAGACTAGTCATGGGATTGACTTTAAATATCCTAGCTTCTTTAAGGAAGAGTACCAAGCTGATTGTACTGAACACGGCAGTGTTTATCCCAAGGGTGCATAAGGGTAAATAAACCGTGGTGATCTTTTGATCTTACGGGTACATTCCGATGGGAACACCACCAGCCGTCGGCGCAGAGTACGGAAGTGCTCATTCCAAATGTGCCCAAGGGAACCATACCACGGCAATCTCAATGGTGTGTTCTGACTTCCCACTATAAAAAACTTCCCATACCTTGTCCCTATAGCTCGTTTCAGGCTGGCCGCTTCCAACAAGAACGACTAGTAGTGGAGCCAACATTGGTACCACTACAAATTATAGCCAGCATGAATTCAGACGGAAACGTTGTTGCGTGACTTACTCTAATTCTACAACGCAGTCATCTCGAATTATGACAAAAGAAACAATATAGATTTAATATATTTAGACTTTGCAAAAGCTTTTGATACCACCCCCCACGAAAGGCTGCTTACTAAATTAGCTTCACACGGAATAAGTAGTAGCCTGTTAAGTTGGACTAGAAATTGATTGAATAATCGAAAACAGAGAGTTGTTCTAAGGGGCAAAACTTTTAGATCAAAAAAGGTTACGAGTGAAGTTCCTCAGGGTTCCGTTCTTGGGCCACTTCTATTTATAGTCTATATGATATTGACCACGGACTAAAATCTATTGTCTCCAAATTTGCTGATGATACAAAATTGTGCGGAATGGCAAATGATCACTTAAATCAATTAGATATTCAAGAAGATTTAGATAAGTTATAGCAATGGTCTGAAAAGTGGCTTATGAAATTTAACACAAGTAAATGCAAGGTTATGCACATAAGTAAAAATGACAGTAAGTACGATTACTAGTTATTTGGAAATTCGTTAATAAAAGTAGATAGTGAAAAGGATCTCGGCGTAATTATCAGTAACGATCTCAAATCATCTAAGCAGTACATTTCAGCCTCTGAAAAAGCAAATAAGATTCTAGGACTGATTACACGATCTCTCATTAACAATCTATATAAATCGTTAGCTCGTACACATTTGGAATATGCTGTTTCCGTATGGTAACCGAATCTCATTAAAGACATCGACAGATTAGAAAAAGTACAACGGCGAGCCACAAAACTAATTCCATATATAAAAAATAAATCATACGAAAATCGACTAAAACATATGAATCTATTCTCCCTTAAAAAGCGTAAACTCAGAGGTGATTTGATACAGGTCTTTAAGATTCTAAAGGGGATTGACAACATCAAAAGTGACAAAAATTTTACACTGAATGAGAATCATACAAAAAATAATAGTCTCAAACTGTCAGGAAATAGGTTTAAATTGGAAGTGGGTAAAAGCAACTTCACCAGCTTTGTAGTTAATGAATGAGATAAACTTCCTGCGGAGGCAGTGCAATGTAATTCGGTTCGAAGCTTTAAGATTCGTTTATATAAACATCTAAGCAAGATGCTGTAATGACTGTCATTTATTTTATATTATTTGTTTATTTGTTTGTTATTATTTGTCTGTTTATTATTTGCTTGGTTTTCACTTATTATTATTTATATTATTATAATTTTTATTTATTTACCTTTTTTTATTTATCATTATCACATATTTTATCGCATCCGACCTAGTTATGGATCAAAATGTCTCCCGTCGGCATGCTCTGCCTTTGTAATCCTTTGTAATATAGTACATAATAGTAGTGGGTCATATCAGGGAGTTTTTCAAAGGAATAACATTGCCTTTGGTATAATGGACACATTCAACCAATTCATTTAACTTGTGCTCTTGTTGCACAGCTGTGAGACATGGGCATTGAATGATGACTTGAAGAGGCGTCTCGATGTCTTTGGTATCGAGTACCTCTGAAGAATCATGAGTTGTTGCTGCGAAGACTTTGTATAAAATCAGAGATTGTATTGAAAGGTTCAGTTAAGGCCTTTTACCAGCATAATTCGTGAATATCATCTCCGGCTATGTGGGGATGTGACAATGCTGGTCCTATTCACAAGGTTGTCTCCATAAAAGACAATTTTCGATGGAGGAGGCGAAAGGGGATCCCCATAAAACTCATGACCGGGGCAAGTTGATTGAGCCTTTCGAGAGTTGTTTGGAAAGGTAAGGGAGGGTGGCTGTATAGAGGCCCGCTAGGAGAGACCTGGGGTGGGGGGGTGGGGGTAGTGGAGACGGCGTGTGAGTGAATCAGCGCGGCCCCCTTGGCATATGCTTGCAATTGATGTTAACACTAGTCAACATGACACTCTCGCTGAGAAATAAACAAACATTTTGCAATTGGAAACCATTTCCGAATGTTTAGAGAGGAAAAATGATCAAATATGTCCCACAAATATTTCTTGTGGCTTTGGCAACTAGGTTAAGATCGACATGAAGACGTAAACTAAGACTAACGGAGTTTGTGTTTCAGGGTGGCAGTGGGAAGAGGGAGTGAGAAAGTGTGCCTGAATAGATTTAAAGTTGAACAAAATCACGAAAGATATATATTCACATTGCTTGAAATGCGATCCGAGGCATCAAAATGTTTTCGAGTTTTGCTTCGTTGCGAAATGCGTTGTTGTTGAGTGAGTCGTCACCTCTGATCTATTCGTTGCAATTCCATCTTTAGCAGTCTTTCTATCAGCAACAAGCAGTTTATTCTTATTTGAAAGAAAACCACTCCACAGTGAGGGAATTCATTCGACCCATTTGTGCCAGTACCACACTTTTGACAAGCTATTCTGATTAACGTCAAATGCTTTCTATTCGTCTAAAGCGGCCCATACACGATCAATTATATTGCGCAATTTCATTGTCAATACTCTGAATTGACAATTAAATTGACCGTGTATGGGTGATATATCGCCCATACACGGTCAATTAAATTGTCAATTCAGAGTATTGACAATGAAATTGCGCAATATAATTGATCGTGTATGAGCCGCTTAAGAGTAAAACCTCATGTAAGGACGAGTCGAGCCAATATCACCTAACTCGTCCTGTCTGCATTGGAATTGAAATATCTTGTTCTAAATGGAACCTTTATGAAACCTTATTATAGTTAGAAAATAAACGCTTTGGCTTGGCCGAAGGAGGAAGTCTAAGTAAGTACGGAGTTCACTGGTTATTCCTATTACTATATTTTAAATGTATTAGGATAATCTCAATGAACCCCTTTCGCTACTTTGATACTTCACGAACTTTATTCTGGCTAACGCCCTTGTTATTCAGTTCACGGCAGGACCTCGTACCGATGGAGTTACGAATAGTCACAGTAGATGAATAGAATAGCCGGGTAGTTGTCAGAATACAAAGAAATGTAGCATCAAATAGGTGAGAGGTTAATGGAGATACGGCCGTAATCCCTTGGCTAACGAAGGGACATCATGAAAATTAATCGAATAACCTGGTGGTAGTCAGAGGAATAGGGAACACTGTAACACGATACGGAAGTGGTTGGTGTTAGCTTGGTATGTCTCGTGGTCATGTGATGTAAGATGACGTCACGCTCATCCCATCAGTTGAATAAAGTCGCC
>NC_134780.1:14590458-14602958 GCF_046742065.1 Oratosquilla oratoria | reverse complement strand
TCATCAACAAATTTAGGATCTGAAATGCTGTAAGCTCTCAAGTACATGGAAATAAAAACTGATCTTTTTACATTGGTATGGTGATTAGAATACCCTGCCCCAAATCCATCGCAACATCCTCACCCACAACTCCAACCTACAATAATCAATAACTACCAAACTATCTCCCCTCTAACCGAAATCCCCACCTTCTCTCGTAACTAGTGGACTCTCCATCACTGACTTCCTGACGGCATGTGACCTTTTTTTCTCTAAAAATCCTAACTACTCTAACTAAGAGAAGATAAATCTCTGCCGCCAGCACATACAAGCCTCAGATGAGCATAGATCCACGGCTCGGATGCTTGATAACCTTATTGCAGGTGGAATCACATACACTGAATATAAAACACACCTCTTTAATATCTTTCAGAACAAACAAACAACATTAACTTTCTCCTCACATTTCTAAACAACACTAGAACTCAAAAACAGACTAAAATCAAAGACAATGTTGCCAATGCAATAAAAGAAATTAGGGAAAATCTAGAAAACCAAAGCCCTTGGACCTTCACAGACATCTCAGGAAAGAAAGCAATGACTTTAGAAAACCTATACACATTACTAGAGATAGGCCTTTATCTTTCCCAACTCCCACCAAAGTGTCAAAAAGAAGCAAGTAGAAGGGATTTAAACACCAGACACCCATTAGCTTATAATTATATCTTAGAAATAACCAACGCTTGTAACATTTCCCTCTCCGACCAGCACCATTATGCTAGACTAAATACCCTTCAGTCACACCAGGCCCCTAGCTCCAATACAGCACAACCATCAACCTAGTGTTCCTACCATCTTTCAACAACTCACAACACCAGAGACTGCACACAAAAACAACAATTACAAGCACAAAACCGCACTACCCCTTGCTCAGTTCATGGAACAACGACTCACACAGATGCCCAATGTAGAGCACAGCGACACCAACAACCACAGACACGACACCGCACTACCCCTTGCTCAGTTCATGGAACTACTTCCCACACAGATTCCCAATGTAGAGCCCAACAACAAACCCAACCACCCACGCATCCCCCCACACCACTCAACATATCAAGACCAACATGGCCAGGTAAATACTGCAACCTACACAAAACCACAACTCACTCCAACGAGGAATATTCTCAACAAAGATCACAACCACATCCTCATCAGAAAACAAACAAACCAGTTACGGCATCACAACAAACACCGTCCTCCCACAGAGCATCAAACTCAACACACACAACCCAACACCGATTGGGGGAACGCGTACCAGCCTCACGCACCAGACCACCATAGGAATGTCCGACCCACCTCACAACTATATCACTCTAAAGGTAACACTGGATCAAACCAGTGTCGAGATGATGGTTCATACAGGCACAAACCTGAACCTCATACACAGAGCTCTCTACGAAGCACTTAATGACCCACCCCAAATCCAGTACTCCAACACAGAAGGCCTACTGATAGAAGGAAGTACCATATCACTTCATGATAGGATAGACTTAGATATAGAAATTAACAAATCCCAGGTAGGCCTCACATCCTTCCACTTAGCTGATGAATGAAGTCTCGACCACCAAGGTATAATAGGTTTAAAGTCCCTACGAGACTGGAAGTCCATCATAAACTTAGATACCAACAAAATCTCCTTCCGAGACGAAAATGACGACTCCAAAATTCCTGAAACACCCGACCCAGACACACAACCTCTTTCATGTCTATCTGGCTTAAATAACCCCTCTCCAACTAAGAGCTACTCATTCCGTCCACCACCTTATGTCACTTCAAAGGCATTGATGTCTAACACAGTCATCATACCCCCTAGACATTCAATAACAGTCCCACTATATATACCCGGAGCAATCCAACACCAGGATGTCATAATTGACCCAGACACGTCAAGAGTTAACAATATATCCCTCGAACCTTCATGGGATTTAGTGTCAGAAAATAAACACACCCTAGCTATGTTAACGAATCTCTCAGACCAACACCGCGAAATCAGAAAGAACACAAACATTTGTTCAGTCCACCTCCATAATTCCCCAATCCAAGAACCACTCCCACAACACATCAACACTGTAGGACAAACACAAAACCTCACCCCTATCCACCCCAACCAAATAACAATATCAGCCAACGAAGAGATACGTAACAAGCTACTAAACCTCCTCCAAAGGAATAGATCGGCTATCGCCTTAGAAGGCGAACCTCTAGGCAAATGTGATATAACTAAACACCACATCCAAATCCCCCCCAACACCCCCCCCCTCATACACCCCCGCTTACCGTATACCCCACAGTAGGAAAACACAAGTAAACAACAGTGTGCATGATATGTTACACCAAGGTGTAATTTCTCACTCAGATTCCCCTTGGAACAGTCCCCTCTTCCTAGTCCCTAAGAAAGACGGAACCCTACGCCCTGTTGTAGATTTTAAGGAAAGTCAATCACCTAACTCAATCTGACCCACACCCACTCCCTGCCATGCAGGATGTCTTGCAATCCATTGGAAAAGGGAACTCTGTATTTTCCACAATTGACCTTAAGTCAGCCTTCTGGCAAGTGGAACTGACAGATGAATCAAAACCCGTAACTGCATTCTCCACAGATAAGGGACATTTCCACTTCGAGCGCATGCCCTCTGGCCTTAAGAATGCCCACTCAACCCAACAGAGATTAATGAATCGCATTTTCAGCGATATGATAGGAATCTCATTATTCGTCTACTTAGACGACCTCATCATCTATAGCCCCACACAAACTGACCACCTCCATATACTAGAGATTATCCTAAAAAGACTAAAAAGCGCGGGATTGAAAATCCAACTAGGAAAGGGCAAATTCCTACAGACGGAACTCACCTTCCTAGGCCATAAGGTAGACGCCCAAGGCATCCATACCACCACAGACAAAATAAATGCCATTGCATCCTTCCCAACCCCTAGAAACGCAGATGAAACAAGAAGTTTCGTAGGATTAGCCTCATACTATAGACACTTCATACAAAATTTTGCACACATAGCATCCCCTCTCACCAAATTCACAAGAAAAGGCGAGACATTCAAATGGTCTGAAGCGGAACAGACAAGCTTTGACACCCTTAAACATGCTCTTACCACAGCTCCTGTCCTAGCCTTTCCTGACATGAAGAAATAATTCCTTCTTTACACCGACGCCTCCTCTAAAGGAATAGGCGCAGTTCTACAACAGAAGGATGAAAACGGGAAAGAGCACCCCATTGCATACGCAAGTAGAGTACTAAATAAGCCTGAAAGTAACTATTCAACAGCCCACAAAGAAGGGCTTGCATTGATATGGGGTTTAAAACATTTCAAATACCTCATACTAGGATATAGGATTAACATTTTCACAGACCACCAACCCCTAGTCTACCTCTTTAACTCTAAAGACCTACATGGCAGAATTGCTAGGTGGAAAACCACCTTACTAGACTTTGACCCTAAAATCACATACTTAGCTGGAAAAGCTAACGTAGTAGCTGACTCACTAAGCAGACAAATCCACATATCGACCTTAACAAAAACAACCTGTATTCCTATGCAAGACCTTAGAGAAGAAACAGACAAAGACCCGACATGGTCTAAAGTAAAACAACATCTACTTTCAAGAACACCCTTACAGTCCCGACCACCTGTCCCTATAGAGGAACTCAAACTGGTCGACGGAATCATAAGGAGAACCACTAACGACAGAGAAGTTACTGTCATCCCCAAAGCCCGAGTTCCCAAGGTCCTACACATATTGCACGACAGCGCAATGGGAGGCCACTCAGGCAGGGACAAGACACTGACTACTGCTAGGCATTCATATTTTTGGACACATATGAAAAAAGACATAACCACACATATAGACTCATGTGTCACTTGCAACCAATTCAGAGGACCTTACCCCAAACAACTCAATATCAAAGACATCCCACTCCCTGCCGAACCATGGGAAACACTTGGCATTGACCTACTTAAAATGTCAATGAGCCATCAAGGTTCCAATTATGTACTCACAGCTGTCGACTATCTGTCAAAATACACAATCCTAGTCCCACTACAAGACAAAACAGCAGAGACTGTGGCCAAAGCATTGGTTAACAACATATTCTGCAGGTATAATATACCAAGACAAATGCTGTCTGATAACGGTTCTGAATTCAAGAACGAAGTAATGCGCGAAATAGCACATTTATATAACATAAATCAAACCTTCGCCACTGCCTTCCATCCACAAGGGAATGGACTAGTTGAACGCACAAACAGAAAAGTGCTTGAAATCCTCAGACCTTTGGCCAACGATCTTTCGGTAAGTTGGGAAGATTGGCTACCCCAGGTACAAGCCAGTATCAATAGCACAGTCAACTCCGCAACAAAGATGTCCCCCCATGAGATCATATTTGGCCAAAGAATGCGGCTACCCTACCAAATCTTTAACTAACCCCCACCCCCCTTATACAACCTAGATAACCTTACCCAATGCCTAAAAAGAGGCATGCAGAGTATATACAAACAGGTCAGAGAAAACCTCAAAGCAGCTCAAGAAAAAAACAAAACCATCCCACTCAACATAACACTTGGAGACACAGTCATGGTCAGAGACTCTAATAGAACTAACAAACTCAAACCCAAGTTCTTAGGCCCCTTCACAGTCACAACCTCACTCCCCAACAATGTTTTCCTGTTAACGGACCCTTCCGATCACACAACCGTAACCATACACGGGGAGAAATTGAGAAAAGTCAAACTTAACCTAAACGCAACCCCACCTCCCAACCAGAACCCACCCTCCAGACTAACAAATAACCCAACCAAGCGCAATTCCCATCACATGACACTCCGTCGACGCAACTAAAACATACACTCTAGCTCTCGCCCCTGAAGATGCAGGACGTCATGCATTCCTCAGTGGAGGTTAAAATGGCCAACATTACAATAAACTTCTTTCTACATATCTATCAAACCTTCTCTACTTCCTTCCGACCACTATAACCTTAGCGAGAGTCAGATATACATATCCTAAATCACTAAAACAAAAACTCCATCCACAGGATACAACCAACACTACTACCCCATCCTAGCATCAACTATCTTTCAAGAATCTATCCTTATCCACATACCTATGGACCCGATCAAGAGATTCTCCCTTTGGGAAATTTACCCCTTTCCCTACCCTTACCAAAACCGCACCACCATAACCCTCAACATGCCAGCCTCCACCATCCTAAAATCAACTGATGGACAATGGATAACCCTTACCTCCCCAGAAACCATGGCAACCTGCAAGACAGCACGTCCAAACTTCTATATCTGCCCAGCTTACCCATTCCATTTCCAACTAACCAAATCCCAACCTTGCCTCTCAGAACTCACAACACCCAAAGTCAACCTTTCCGAGACATGCAACTTTCGCTTTTCGGACAACACTCAAATACACCACATCCACGTAGGAAATAAACACTTCATATTTCTCCCCCACCCCACAATAGTATCCGTAATATGCCTACACAAACCACCCTCCCACCATAAGATCAACGGCTCTATCACCCTACCAGACACCTGTCACATCTATATGATGGACTCAATGCTCCTACCTAACCAACTCCACTACGAAGGCACTCTAAACACCACCCACAATCTAGGTCCCATAACCCAACTAACACTCCCACCCCTCCCTAAGATCCCCGATACCATCCTCCCAAGTGAGATAGACATGGTACGTCTCCTAAACAAATCAACTACCCTTGATATAGACTCTTTAGATCTACACTATAAAATCTTACCCTATGCCTCCACTGCCCTCTCAACCTTAATCATAATTTTTATAATAATAGTACTAACAAAATACTTTTGCATGAAATAAATGCTTAAAAAATGTTTTCCTAAATTGTTGTAAACCTAGGATAAGTTTTATCTTGTGTCTCACCAATATCTTACCACAGATAGTGCCATACAAACTCACAGATAAGAGTTTCTCAGAAAACATACTATAGTGCCATACAAACTCACAGATAAGAGTTTCTCAGAAAACATACTATAGTGCCATACAAACTCACAGATAAGAGTTTCTCAGAAAACATACTATAGTGGCATACAAACTCACAGATAAGAGTTCTCAGAAATAATATACAAGTGTCACACAAACTCACAGATAAAAGTTGAAAATATATATAAATACTGGTGAAACACAACCTTATTCCCCATTCAGAGACACAACATCACATACCCATTATTTCTTGTTCAACATGTCCTCTTGGGACCCTTATAATCAATTCAACATCACACACCCCCTTCTCCACGTATAACCACCCAAAGATTTTGTGTCTCTGACTATATAACTATATATATATATATATATATCAATATTATATTTGTCAACCATGTACCATTAGATGCCGGGTGCCACCTAACCCCAGGGGGAGGGCGATATGTATACACCACATACAGCATCACCATGCACCATGCACCATGCACCATGCACCAGACATCACGACACATTGACATCCGTTCTGATCGTCAAACTGACGCCAATTGAATCAGCAGTTTTTGCCGGGCGCCTGGAAGAAAACACACACACGAACACACAATAGATACCATCAATCACCAACCCAGATTAACACACGGGAACACAATACTGTTTATCCCTTTCCCCCTGGATATATATTATGTATACAACATATCATGTTAGAAAATTATTAACCTAGAACAAAATTGTATAGGGCGAAACAACCTCACTAAAAACGTTAACAAAGTGACTGAAAGCACCTTAAAATTCATCAAACTCAGCATTTCCCTGAACAAAACCCCAGTGCACACGACCAGGAGAGGTTGTTGTGAGATGTACTCTAAGGACTAGAACTTAGTGAGTGAGGTGCCCTAGTGTTCAAAACTATATAGAAAACAATTCTGAAAGAAAGCTGTGCAACGTGTGTTAGTGATCTCTTCTTTTATGAACCAGACTGTATGATAATAGTGTATTGAAACTGGATAAATTCCAATTTTGTAATAAAAGAAGAAAAGTGACGTTTTGGAAGTTTATCTAGCCCGCAGTAAGTCCTCCTTATGTAACCCTCAACACCAAAAGGGTTACAGGCCTTCCGACGGGGGTAAGTGGGCCGACGATGTCGACATGAATATGTACGAAGCGTCGTCGGGGCTGATAGAATGACCCGATGCCTGGTTCAGTGTAACAATGATTTTTGCTTTGCTAGCAGGCGATGCAGGATCTGGCCCTCTCTTTTGCGTCCTTGGAGATGCCGTGTCAGATGAATTTCTGCTTCAGGAACTTCGCAGTGACGCTCTCTGAAGGATGAGACGGGCAGTATATTAAATTGAACACTTGACGTCGGAAGGCGGCTGGGATGAGGGGTCGTGGGCGGCCGGTACTGATGTCGTAGAGTATGGTGTGGTTGTCGTGGAAAGGAACATCTTGCCACTTAATTAAGGGATGTGATGGATGTCCTGCAGGCAAGTATATCAGGATCTTCCCGTTGCTCTCTGGCGATAGCTTCGTAGTCGAGGCTGAGTTGAATTACGTCGATGGCTATTCGGGGGAGGGCGTCTGCGACGGGGTTCTTTGCAATTGCAATTGAACTCGGCAATGGCTAAGAGGTGACGGCACTGTCTGGTAGACCAAGCGTCCTGTCCAAATGTTGATGGTCGGTGTTGATGATAAATGAGGAGCCTTCGAGGAAGTGATGAAAGTGGCGGACGGCGTGGTAGATGGCGAGGAGCTCTTTGTCGGAGGTGCTGTAGTTGAGCTCGGCCTTGGAGAGTTTCCTATTGAAGAAACCGAGTGGTGTAGGTCTGCCACGGAGGATTTGTTCGAACATACCCCCAATGGCGACATTGCTATCTTCCGTTGACAATTGTAGCTGGACACCTGGTGCAGGGAAGGAGAGGATGGTGGTACGAGCAAGGGCTTTTTTGGCGTTGGCAAAGGCAGCTTGCATGGTGGGGTTCCATAGGAGGTCCTTCGGTTTTCCGTGAAGGGCATTACATAGTGGGTGCAGCGTTTAAGCGATGTTCAGGAGGAAACGGTGGTAGAAGTTAACCATCCCAATAAATTCCTGCAGGGCTTTGATGGCAGTGGGTTTGGGAAATTTGTCGACTGCGGCGACTTTACCCTGCAGGAGACGCCGTCAGGAATGATGAAGTGTCCCAAAAATGTGACGGACTTTTTCCCAAAGCTGCATTCGTCAGAACGGACGACGAGTCCGTTGTTCTGGAGACGCTCGAGGATGGTCCGTAGGTGTTGGGGATGCTGGCCAGGCGAGTTGGAGAAGACCAGAACATCGTCGACGTAGCAGACGCAGAAGTCGAGGTCGCTGAGGATGCCGTCCATTAGGCGCTGGAATGTCGCACCTGGGTTTCGCAAGCCGAAGTAGGAGTAATTAAAGGTGTACGTCCCGAAGAGGGTGGTGATGGTGGTCTTCGGGATGTCGTCTGTATGTATCGGAACTTGGTAGTAGCCCTTCAGGAGATCCAGTGTCGAAACGATCTTGGCGCCGTTGAGGTATGTGGTGACGCCGGCGATGTTTGGAAGTGGGTAATGGTCAGATTCCGTCATCATGTTTAGTCGTCAGTAGTCTCCGCAGGGGCGCCAGGAACCATCATTCTTCTTGACGAGGTGGGGAGGGGAGGACCAAGGATTGGAGGTCTTTTGGCAGAGGCCTAGTCTTTCCATCTCTTAGAAGGTTTTCTTGGCGACGGCGATATTCTCGGGTGGTAGGTGGCGGTATTTGGCAAATACCGTGGGGCCCAGACGTCTTGATGGAGTGGTACACGCCATGTTTAGGTAGCGTCTGTGGTGTCTGTCGCAGCTCAGGCTTGAAGACGTCGGGGAATTCCGTGAGCAGATGGGCGTAGGGTATTCTAGCGTCGGTGGCGGCAACCAAGGTTGGCTGTGGCACGATTTGCAGGGGCGTCGAGGCAGATGTGGTTGCCCAGACTAGGCGGCTGTTGGCGACGTCAACCAGTAACCTGTAATGAGCGAGGAAGTCAGCACCGAGGAGGGGCTTCTTGACGTCTGCCAGGATGAGGTTCCAGTAGTGGCGACTCCCGAAGGGGAGGTGCAGGCGTTTCCACCCGTAGGTGGCCATAGTAGTGCCATTAGCGGCGACGAGCCTAATGCCAACGTTCTTGGGGACCCGGCGTTCTGCAGCGGATGCAGGAAATTTGGGCCTGCAAACGCCAGTATCGACAAGAAAACGACGTTCAGAGGCCTTGTCGTTGGTGTAGAGGCCCGTTGCGCCTGTGGAGGACACCATGATGGACGGTGGCCCTTTTAGGCGCTTTTAGTCCAGGTACATCATGATTGGCATTTCTTGTCGAAGGCGCCGAATCTTGTGTGGTAGTAGTACAGGTGTAGAGGGGCGGTGGTCCGGCCTCATTGTTTTTGCTGGTGTTGTTGGTGCCTGTTACCTGGCGATATTACAACGGTGGTGATTTCGTCCGTGACGTCGTCAACAGCACAAATGTCTTGACTCCTTGCTGCGGCGGCGTGGGCGTCGCCGAGATGGTCCGCCTGCCGTGAAACTTCGTTGGTGGTCATGTCCTCGGCGTTGCCAAGAGCGGGTCGGACGGCACCGGGAGGCGCATGAGCCACATTTGTCGAGGCATATCGATGTTACTGCTGGTTCCGTTGGCTGTGAGTGGGAGGCGGGCAATAGACATCATTTGAGGTATGATGTACTTGGTTTAATGTCCCCCAGTGGCTGTTGGGAGAGTTGGAAGATTTTTGCGCTTCTGGAGGCCACCGACGGCGTGAATTCCTGAAGTAGGTACTGTTTCAGAGCGTCATAATGGATAACGCCATCGTGTTGATCGAGCCATTGGTAGATAAGTGGGAACACATCCTCGGGTATCGCCTCGAGAATATATTCTGCCTTCGTTTCGGACGCGCTGATATTCCGCAGGTGGAACTGGCGAAAACAGGAGGGAGCGTCGACCGTAGTGAAGTTTGGCAGTTTCAGGGAGACGGCGATGGCGGTGTTGGTAGTGAGCAGCGTGGCTTCGGGGATGTCAGCAGTAGATGGGTTCATTGTCGCTCCGAATGGTCACCAGTGTAGCGGTGCTTCTGCGAGAAGAGAAAGAGGTCTTGGTGAGTTCGTCTACTTTATTGTAAGGTATGGCTGAACTGATTTTACATGTGACAGGAGCCGATAGGTATATATATATATATATATATATATATATATATATATATATATATATATATATATGTGTGAATAAATTCGCTAGTGGACAGCGACATCAATCATACAATCTAAATAACCGTCGCGCAGAGGATTCGAACCACCGCCAGTAGACTCAAGAGAGTCCGCAGCACCCGCCTTAGACCACTCAACCATAGACGATTGGCTCGTCTATGGTTGAGTGGTCTAAGGCGGGTGCTGCGGACTCTCTTGAGTCTACTGGCGGTGGTTCGAATCCTCTGCGCGACGGTTATTTAGATTGTATATATATATATATATATATATATATATATATATATATGTGTGTGTGTGTGTGTGTGTGTGTGTGTGTGTGTGTGTGTGTGTGTGTGTGTGTGTTTGTGTGTGTGTATACGGCGCGGGAAATGACCCGTGTTGCGTAATTACATAATTACACTAGATTCGGCTAGGTCGGGGGCAAGCAGGGTCACACAGTCAAAGTCGCGTCAGGTCCCGTGTGGACGACATGACGTACGTTCCATACCACGTGCTTATTGTGGTGTGTGCAATTATCAGGACTTGACGAGTGGGGAGGCCTGCGGCTCAGCCGACTCTGCCCGGGCGGAATGTTGGGCTCTGATTGGCCCAGGAAGGCCAACCAGAGCTCAGGACAAGCTCAACAGAGGTCAAACATCGCTCCTAGTTCCAGCTCTCGAATTCACTGGCCACCGTTCTTCGCCGGCCGGTCGTGGTAGAATTTTTTTTTTTTTTTTTTTTTCCTCTCTCTCTCTCTTTTGCTGCTGACCGGTCCAATTTTTTTTATGGTATTGTCAACAGTTTTCACGCATTGTTACATATTTTACAAAAATATTTATCGGCATTTTTAGCGCCATTCCCTCTCCAAAGGTTTCTTCAAGGTTAATGTGGATGAAGGTGAAACTGGGAAAGAAGATGTGGGTTTTTGTAAGTGCATATGGGCCTGGTAGTGGAAGAGTGTAGAGGAAAGGGAGGCTTTATAGATGGATTTAAATGAGTGCATAGAGGGATTAGGGAGAAATATCAATGTAGTGGTGTTGGGAGACCTTAATACTAGGGTAAGAAATGAATCAATAGTCGGAGTGATTGGGAAGTATGGAGTTCCAGGAAAAAATCGTAGTGGAGTGTTGATGATAGTGAAGTATTTTGAAAGAGAGTTGATGATAGCAAATACAATGTTTAGGAAGAAAGTCAAGCATAAGTACACATGAGAGACGGTGGTGGATGGATGGGTGGCAGATAGAGCGTTAATGGACTATATAGTGGTAACCAGGAGTATTATAGGAAGAGGTAAGGATGTACATGTTCTAAGGGGAGAGAGTGGAGAAATATCAGATAAATTTTTGTTGGAAGGTAAGTTGAGAGTGGAAGATAAATGGAAAAAGAGGAAAAGGGCAGAAGTTAGGGAGGCACTTAGAGTGAACTGCTTAAATGAGAAAGAAAAGGAGGAGTATAAGAAGAAGCTGAGAGAGGAGTGGGAAGGAATGAAGGATAGAGTAGAACTAGGAGTGGAGAAGGAATGGAGATGGCTCAAAGAGGGGCTCATAATATTGTGCAAAATGGTGTGTGGGACAAGAAGGATGTGAGGAAATAGAAGGAAGGGTAATGAGTGGTGGGATGAGGAAGCAAAGAAAGCTGTACAAGAGAAGAAGCGAGCTTTCACAAATTTATTACAAATTAGGACGAGGGGATCATATGAGAGGTACAAAGTAAGAAGAGAAGTAAAACATAAGATAAAGGAGGCAAAGAGGAGACCAGATGTGAAATGGGGTAAGAGTATGACAGAAATTTTGAAAGAAATATATACATATATATATATATATATATATATATATATATATATATATATATATGTATATATATATATATATATATATAAATTAAGAGAGGCAGAGGAGGCGAATCAAGTAGAGAAGAAAAGATAAAAGGTGCAGATGGAGAGATGATAATGGAAGAGAAAGCAGAAAGAATATTTTAAGGAGTTGCTAAATGTGAAGGAGGATAGGGGGGAAAGGTAGTTGCAGTGGGAAGCGCTAAGAAAAATATAGTGATGAGTGAGAAAAAGGGAGGAAAAAAAAAGATGAAGTGAAGGCAGATGATGAGAGCAGCTAAGGCACCTGGGTTGGATGGATGCTATGCAGAATGTCTGAAAAAAGGAGGTACTGTGATGGTGGACTGGCTGGTGATGTTATTTAATGTTTGTTTAAGAGAGGGTAAAGTGCCGGAGGACTGGAGGAGTGCCTGTATAGTTCCACTTTACAAGCGAAAGGGGGA
>NC_134780.1:14575458-14577958 GCF_046742065.1 Oratosquilla oratoria | reverse complement strand
GGAGTTGGATGTGTGTGTGTGTGTGTGTGTGTAAGGTCATAGCATTACCCATAGATCGGTCATATGAGCTCTGAGCTCTCTTCCGGGAGGGAAATAGCTGTCGATCACGAGTCCAACACGCGATCCAAAGACCAAGGTGAATACGCGCGCACACACACACACACACACACACACACACACACACACACACACACACACACACACACACACACACACACACACACACACACACACACACACACACACACACACACATACAGGTACGTTCACAAAGGTATATTAAGACACACAGTATGTTCTCCGACTGTGGGTTTCTTACGTGTTATGTTCACACACATTCACACACGTACGGTCTCACACGAAATTAAGGTTGAATATCTCCAATGGATGCGCAGAGACGGGGTCCCATGAGCATAGTTCTTTTTGTTATAATGAGATGAATATACGAGTATGTACACTGACACGTCCACACACGCACTTTCATACACACGCGTTCAGAAACGAAGATTCATACACTCACACTTACGTACACTTATACATTTACATTCATAAAGGCACGTTCATTAATGTACGTTCATACACTCACGTTTACATACGTACACATGGACGGTCACACACACATATTCACACACGCATGCACTCACACACATTCACAAGTGCACGTTCACATTCAAAGATTCACACGCACGTTCACAAACCGAAGTTTATATCCACTGTACCCTGTTGGTAGCCACAGGGGTTAATTATGTATATTTTATGTGTTGCTGTTGCATATAATGACTTTGTAAAATAAGTCTTTGCATTAAGACTTGTACAACGAGTTCAGCAAAAAAGATTGTATCTTTTCGGATATATTCGAGAAGGATTATAGTATTTTTTGCCATGACTGTGTGAGGTGCGGCACTGCGTGCTAGTGATGTTCCACCGGCAAGGTAATGTGGCGGCTCAGAAAGCGATGTCACTTCAACGGGGCAAACAAACACACACACACACACACACTCACACACACACACACACACACACACACACACACACACACACACACACACACACACACACACACACACACACACACACACACACACACACACACACACACACACACGCATGCACACACACACACACACACACACACACACACACAACAGCTACAAAAACAGTGCTATCCCATCTATTGTGCACATAATTAACTCATTGTAAAATTGCTCCACGTATATATTCCAAGTTTTATATCTTTAATCAACTTTTCCAATGTATTATTGTCAGTGTACCACTGTAATAGAAATAAACCTTTTATTATTATTTATTATTATTATTACACACACACACACACACACACACACACACACACACACACACGAGACTCGGTGGCGGGGTTGGTAGAGTCTCGGTCTGTCACTACGGCGGTCCAGGTTCGAATTCTGCCTAGGGCTGAAATAATTTCAGTATCGTTGCGCTTCGAGTCGTTACTCCAACTCTAGTGGGCGGGGAGTTGAGTGTGTGTGTGTGCGTGTAAGATCACAGCATTACCCATAGATCGGTCATACGATTTCTGAGCTCTCTTTCGGGAGGGAAATAGCTGTCGATCACGAGTCCAACCCGTGATCCAAAGACCAAGGTGAATCACACACGCACACACGCACGCACACACACACACACACACACACACACACACACACACACACACACACACACACACACACACACACACACACACACACACACACGCACACACACACACACACACACACACACAGTGCCTGTGACTGCATCTAGTCATGAGGGCACCATCAACCTCTCAGAGAGTTAGGGGTCACTTCGACTGAATAAAATCGTCTGGAGGCTTAAGAAAACAAATATACGAGACGACTACAATCTCGCTTGGTAGATTCGATTCCGTTGAGGTTAACCGATATGGCCTTAATCTAGTTTTACCCGGGATTCCCCTTTATATAAAGTTATGTGACGTCAGTTAGAATAAAATGTTTCAAGTCCAACGTGGACAGGGCGAATTAACTGATATTGGCTCGACTCGTCCTTGCATGATATTTTCCTTTCAGACGAATAGGAAGCGCTTGACGTTAACCAGTATAGCTTGTCAGGAGTGGTGACAAGGCCACAAATGGGTCCAATAAAGTCTCTCGCTATGGAGAAGATTTCCTTCAAATTAATAAAATCGCTTTATACAGCTAGAGAGAATACTAATGATGAGAAAAACTGCGAAAGGGTTTAGAGGTGATGACTCACTCAACAACGGCGTAGTTCCATAGAAAACGGAGCATTTCGCAACGAAGCAGAACTCGAAAACAATTTAGTACCTCGGGTCGAGTTTCAAATAACGCGAATATATTTTCATCTTTCGTGATTTTATTCAGCCATTAAATCCACTCTTGCATACTCCCTCCTCTCGTTGCCACCCTGAAACACAAACTCGGTTCGTCTTATTTTACGTCTTCATGTTGATCTTAAATTATCTAACCAACGAGAAATGTTTGTGTGA
>NC_134780.1:14527958-14537958 GCF_046742065.1 Oratosquilla oratoria | reverse complement strand
CATTAAATCGGGGACCCCCCCCCTCTCCGTCCCCCCATGCATAAAAGAAGAAGACGGGGAGAAATCACACATACTACCTCACCCCCTATCCCCCCGCCCATTCCACCTCATGCATCACAACATCATCCATATACAACCATTCTCCATTCACCCCTGTCTTCTGTCCTCTCCCGTCCTTCCTCAACAGACATTCCCCTCTTCTCCAAAGCCCCTTTTACCCCATCCATCCCCCTCATCTTAGGACGTCCCCTCATGTTCACTCCCTCCACATCTACCTTCCATACCTCTTTTACTACTCTTTCTTCACTCATTCTTTCCATGTGTCCAAACCATCCTAATACTATTTCATCAACCCTATCTCCCAACTCCTTTTCCACCCCCGTTCTTCTCTTCACCTCTTCATTTCTCACTCTATCTAGCCTAGTAGCCCCCATCATACTTCTCAGACACCTCATCTCAAACACATTCAAACTCCTTCTCTCTTCTTCTCTTATGTTCCATGTTTCTGCCCCATACAGTGCTGTTGGCACAATCACACCTTCAAACAGTCTCCTCTTAGCATTCATTCCCAAATGTCTATTCCTCATTACACTCTTCAATCCACCAAAGCATTTACTCGCTTCTCTCAATCTACATTCTACCTTCACCTTCACTCCACCTTTTCCTGCCACATTTGCACCCAAGTATCTAAAACTATCCACTTCCGCCAGTCGCTCTCCCTTAATGCTCACTTCCAGTCTACTGCCACTTTCACCCCTTGTACATCTCATCACCTTACTTTTACCCACATTTATCTTTAGCTTTCTTCTATCACATACTCTCCCAAACTCTGTCACCAGCTTACTCAGTCCCTCCTCCGATCCTGCCACAAGCGCAGTGTCGTCCGCAAACAACAGGTGGCTCACCTCCCACTTTTCTCCCTTTTCTTTAACCATCTCCAATCCCTTTCCCATTACCCTTGCATTTACCTCTCGCACTACCCCATCCATATATAAGTTGAACAGCCAGGGCGACATAACGCATCCTTGACGAAGTCTCACCTTTACCTCGAACCACTCACTCTCTCCATTTCTAATCCTGTCATTAGCTCTACTACTCTCATAAAAACTCTTGACAGCTCCTAGAAGCTTTTCTCCTATCCCATATATCTGCATAACCTCCCACAGTGCCATTCTGTCTACCTTATAGTAAGCCTTTTCCAGATCTATAAAAGCCCAAAAAAACATCCTTCCCCTTTCCTATAGCTTTCTCACATATTTATCTTACCACAAAGATCTAATCTACACTACCTCTATCCGTCCTAAATCCATACTGTTCCTCACCAATTACTCCCTCTGTTCCTCTCCTAATCCTCTCAATCAAGATCCTCCCATAAGCCTTCCCAACTACACTAACAAGCTAATCCCTCTGAAACTACTACATTCACACTTGTCCCCTTTTCCCTTGTAAACTGGAACTATACAGGCACTCTTCCAGTCCTCCGGCACTCTACCCTCTCTCCAGCAAACATTAAATAACCTCACCAGCCAGTCCACCATCACTGTACCTCCTTTTTTCAGACATTCTGCATGGCATCCATCCAGACCAGGTGCCTTACCTGCTTTCATCATCTTAACAACTGCCTTCACTTCATCCTTCCTTATTTCTCCTCCATTTTCCTCACTCATCACTCTCATTTTCTTAGCATTTCCCACTGCAACTATCTTTCCCTCCCTATCCTCCTTCACATTTAGCAACTCCCTAAAATATTCTGCCCATCTTCCCCTCACCGCCTTCTCTTGCATTATCATCTCTCTATCTGCACCTTTTACTTTTTCTTCCTTACTTGATTCGCCTCCTCTTCCTCTCTTAATTTCTTTCCAAAACATCTATTTATTACTTTCAAAATTTTCTGTCATACTGTTACCCCATTTCACATCTGCTCTCCTCTTTGCTTCCTTTAACTTTTGCTTTACTTCTCTTTTCTTTTCTTTGTACCTCTCATATGACTCCCTCGTCCTATTTTGTAACCAATCTGTGAAAGCTCGCTTCTTCTCTTCTACAACCTTCTTTGTTTCCTCATCCCACCATTCACTACCCTTCCTTCTATTTCCTTCTGTCCTTCATGTTCCATACACCATCCTTGCACACTTTGTGACTCCCTCCTTGAACCATCCCCATTCCTCCTCCACACCTAGCTCTACTTTATCCTTCACTCCCTCCCACTCCTCCTTCAGCTTCTTCTTGTACTCCTTCTCCTTTTCCTTTTCATTTAAAGAGTTCACTCTATGCACCTCCCTACCTTTTGTCCCTTTCCTCTTTCTCCATCTATCCTCCACTCTCAACTTACCTTCCACCAAAAACTGATCTGATATTCCCCCACCCTCTCCCCTTAGCACATGTACATCCTTAACTCTTCCTATCATAGTCCTATTTACCACCACATAATCCATCAACGCTCCATCTACCACCCTTCTATCCACCACCGTCCCCCATGTGTACTTATGCTTGACTTTCTTCCGAAACACTGTATTTGCTATCATCAACTCTCTTTCTAGACACATTTCCACCATCAACTCTCCACTACGATTCTTTCCTGGAACTCCACATTTCCCAACCACTCCATCAATTGGACCATTTCCTACCCTAGCATTAAGATCTCCCAGTACTATTACATTGACATTTCTCCCTAAATCCTCTATGCACTCATTTAAATCTATCCAAAAGGCCTCCCTTTCTTCTACACTCTTCTCACTGCCAGGCTCATATGCACTTACAAAGACCCACATCTCCTTTCCCAGTTTCACCTTCATCCACATTATCCTTGAAGAAACCTCCTTCCACTACACTACACGTTTACCTATCTCTTCACTTACTAGAATAGCCACCCCTTCCCTCCCTCGCCCTCTCTTCACTCCTGATAACCTCCCACTTACACTCCCAAACTTACACTCACCCTTCCCTTTCAACTTAGTTTCACTCAAAGCCAACACATCCATCTTTCTTCTCACAAAGATACTACCTATCTCTTCCCTTTTACTCTCATCTGTACCACATCCACGCACATTAAAAGACCCAAACCTTAGGGTGCTGGTCGGAAAACTTCCAGACCCTGTTATGCCTTTACCTTTTCGTTTAGGAATGTCCCCTGTGGGGCTACAAGGAGAAGGATGCCTAGTCTCACTCCCGTCCCTTTCTTCTCGCCTCTTACGATCCAAGTGGAAATACTTGGTGGCAGAATTCTTTTCCCCCACCACAGGGAATTCCCCCACGGCAGAAAATGAATACTCAGAGAAATGGTACAGGACAGCAGCAAGGGGTTGGGGGACAGCATAACGGAGGGACAGTCGTAGTATAAAAGTGTCATCATTTCTCTATGAAAAGTTTTCCTCTATCATAGACAAAATGATGTGTGGCTGTGGTCCGTAGGGGCGCCCTATTTAGACCCTTAAGTATCAACTGCATGCTACTTTGCCACAATAACAAGCAGCCAATACCCCAGACGGTAATAGTAATAATAATATTAATTAATAGGAACAATTAATAGTAATAATAACAATAATTGTGGTAATTGTTGCCACAAGTTTCACAGCGGCTAGCAACAGTCCCTGGGTTCTCCCACAGATCTCTCTGGAAGGAAACTTTTAGATGCTGTGTGTGTTGTATTCGGTAGGACTGTTTCTATGTCACCAGTTGAAAATAATATGAATATGGAAGTATTTCCCGGTTGTCAGCTCTCCATGTGTGAAAAAATGTAAGAAATACATTTGAAAATTTTACGTCCAGTCCTAAGACAGAGTGTCAGCCCCTCAGGGCTGCACCTCTTGATGGAGGTGAGTGGGTTGACAGGTTTTGAAAATGGGTGGCTCCACTGCCCATCTTGTAGGATCATAACAAACAGGTGCCATCAGTCTTTGTGCGTTAATATATATAGACAAGTGGGTATGAATATATTACTATAAAACATATCTAACTATATAAATGCATAAATTCATGAATATATAATTATGTGCTTATAGTAATGTGTAAATATGTAGATATAAATATGAAATTATGCAAATAGATATAGGACCATATAGACATGTGAATAAATATATATATATTTATATACATATATATGTGTATATATCTATATACATATATATATAATATAATATATATATTTATACATATATATATGTATATATATAATTATATATATGTATATATATATATATATATTGATATATATGTGTGTGTGTGTGTGTGTGTGTGTGTGTGTGTGTATGTGTGTGTGTGTGTGTGTGTGTGTGTGTGTGTGTAATAAAACCATTTGGAAAATAAAATGAAGGGTGACCGAACGTTTTCGTCTATTTAAGACATTTACAAACCTTTGAAAATGTCTTGAATAGACGAAAACGCTCGGTCACCTTTCATTTTATTTTCCAAGTGGTTTTATTACACATTTTGTGAATCACGTGTTTTTGTGATTTATTAGCATATATATATGTATACATATATAATATATATATATATATATATATATATATATATATATATATATATGACACACAGGAAACCCACAGTTGGAGAAAATAAACTTCGAATAAAGGAGAATTCTATATTTCGGCTATCAACTGTAGCCCTCTTCAGGAAAGTACATAAGACAGAGGACAGAGGGGACTTATAAGCTATAGAAAAGAAAAGGAATGTGGACAGATGACCTCACTCAGGCGCGGGGCAAACTGGGGTGGTGGAGGGGGGAGGGGGGAGGTGAGGGGGGGTTGTAAGCTCCGTACCAGCTTGCTAACCGCTGCGCGTGAAATGATGTCAGGATTCCAGTGCCCTTTAGAAATATTCATTTCCGGACCATGAGATCGAGGGATCAAATGTCTACTTAAGAAGTTGGCTTATCCACCTTGGTTTCTGGACCAAGCCCTCAGTAAGGCTAGGGCCAACCATGTTAAAACTTCCGTCCCCTCAAGTTTTCACCGCTCCTTCAAGGACATTCTAAAAATTCCATTCAATAATACCATCAGTTCTTCTACCAAGTTGTTTCCTCATGAGCATCTTACTATTGCCTATCACTATCCTAACACCGTGCGTAAGCAAATTGTGAACGTTCAACAAAAACCGAAGGAAGTTGAGTCACCTGGTGTTTATTGTTTGCCCTGCCAAGATTGTGATTTGGTTTACTTGGGTCAAACCGGGAGAGACTTGAACACTAGATTGGCAGAACATAAAAGGTCAATTAGGTATGGGCAAGAAAATTCGGCTGTATTTCTTCATGTCAAAAATAAGAATCATTCTTTCGACTGGGGTAAGGCCAGATTAGTGTTCAAGTCCCACTGCGGTTTCAGGAGAAAAAAAGTCGAATCAGCATTAATTGAGGAATGCCATAATATCAATATTTCTAAATGGCAGTGGACTCCTGACATCATTTCACGCGCAGCGGTTAGCAAACTGGTACGGAGCTTACAACCTCCCCTCACCCCTCCGCCACCCCAGTTTGCCCCGCGACTGAGTGAGGTAATCTGTCCACATTCCTTTTCTTTTCTGTAGCTTATAAGTCCCCTCTGTCCTCTGTCTTATGTACTTTCCTGAAGAGGGCTACAGTTGATAGCCGAAATATAGGATTCTCCTTTGTTCAAAGTTTATTTTCTCCGACTGTGGGTTTCCTGTGTGTCATTTACAAATGTGCTACTACATCTCCGTTTACATATATATATATATATATATATATATATATATATATATATATATATACATTCTAACAACCACAATGCACCTTAATTCTAAGCCATCAACATCGGGAGACCCGATGGAAGCCGACAAACAGAAATTGAAATGCGGTAACTGCCAAAGACTCGAACCAGGCAATCACATGACAAGTGCCGTAGTAATTTACCAAGTACGCTATCCAAAGAGAGTGCATTGTGGTTGTTAAAATGTGTCTCTAATCACTGTGATCCATTCAGTTTTGTACATATATATACATATATATATATATATATATATATATACACATATATATGTATATATATATAAATATATGTATATATATATATATGTATGTATATATATATATGTTACAGTAAGAACAGGTACCTAGGGATTACGCGTAATCCCTGAATGTTTATTCAGTTAATACGCGTAATCCCCGTTTCACTAACCTAACCTAACCTAACCTAACCTAACCTAACCTAACCTAACCTAACCGAACCTAACCTAACCTAACCTAACCTAACCTAACCTAACCTAACCTAACCTAACCTAACCTAACCTAACCTAACCTAACCTAGGTTAGGTTAGGTTAGGTTAGGTTAGGTTAGGTTAGGTTAGGTTAGGTTAGGTTAGGTTAGGTTAGGTTAGGTTAGGTTAGGTTAGGTTAGGTTAGGTTAGGTTAGGTTAGGTTAGATTAGGTTAGGTTAGTGAAACGGGGATTACGCGTATTCACTGAATAAACATTCAGGGATTACGCGTAATCCCTAGGTACGTGTTCTTACTGTAACATATATATATATATATATATATATATATATATATATATATATATATACATACATATATATATATATATATATAATGCATGAATATATAGATATTCAGATATAAAATCAAATGAATATGTAACTATATAACTATATACTAACATGAATGTATGTACATATGTACACACACACATGCATTATGGTTGATAAAAATGTATCTCTAATCACTGGGACCCATTCAGTGTTGTACAAATACTTTCATGCGTTCGTATGCTTACCAGTTGTACTATCATAGTGAAGATGGGTTGAACGCAAATTTTTGTGTATGTGTATGTAACTCGAGCATACAATTATATAAGAAAAGTTGCGCTCAACTTATATCTCTCTTGATGGTGTAATGGTCCAAGTCAATGCTGCACTGGTCACGTGCTGATCGTAGGTTCGATTCCTCGGGCGTACCACGTTTCAATTTCTGCGTTGCCTCCACGGTTCTTCCGATGTTGATGCATTAGAATTAAAGTGAATTGTGGTTGATAAAAATGTATCTCTAATCACTGGTACCCATTCAGTGTTGTATATATATATATATATATATATATATATATATACATATATATATATATATATACATTTGTATATATTTATGTATATACATATATATATATATGTATATATATATACATATGTATATGTTTATATATATATATATATATGTATGTATATATATATATGTATATACATATATATATATATATATATATATATATATATATAAATATATATATATATATATAAATATATGCGTAAGTAACCACTAGGAAAAGTAAAGTAACGAAGCAGAGCGCTTTCGCATAATTACATCTTCAGTGGAGATACAAAGATACACTGAAGATGTAATTATACAAAAGTGCTCTGCTCCGTTAGTTTACTTTTCCTTGTGGTTACTTACACATTTGTGAACACACTTTCCTAGTGTTTTTATTGCATATATATATATATATATATATATATATATATATATATAGATATATATATAGATATATATATATAGATATATGTACAAACTTTTTGGGTACAGTTTCTCATGTAGACTGCGCTAATAGCTTTGCCTATTTTGATATTCAATATCTTCAGTTTCTAGAATAACTTTTTATTCTCTTAGTCCAAGGTTTGGACATAATCATTCAGATTTCAATATCATGTGAAAAGGTGTATTGATAGGCGCTATTAGATGCCAAAGATTATAATATATATATATATATATACATATATATATATATATATATATATATATATATATATACGTATATAAATGTATATATATATATGAATATATATATATATATATATATATATATATATATATGTGTGTGTGTGTGTGTGTGTGTGTGTGTGTGTGTGTGTGTGTGTGTGTGTGTGTACATATATGTATATATATATATATATATATATATATATATATATATATATATGTATATATATAATGTATATACTGCATATCGTGAATATTCCACATCGGGCAACTTGCCCAGAAGAGTAGACATGATGGTAAAAGACAAGGTGTGTTCTAGCATTTATTTATTCTTCTTTTTTGTTATCTTTCTCCATTCGTCTTAGCATTTTTTCTTATTATTTTTTGTCACGTTTGTCCATTTATTCCGCCGTCTTCATCTTCGTCTCTTTTCTTGTATTCATTTTTCTCATTTCTCCTCAATACTTTTCCTTTCATGTCTTGTTTTTTCATTTTTATCCTGGATTAGAATCTGATTTTTTTTCTCATCCTCTCTTCTTCCTCCTCTTCCTCCTCATCCTCCTCTTTCTCCTTTTTCCCCTCTTCATCTTCTTTCTCCTTTTCCTTTCATTTCTCCTCTTTTTTTCCTTTTCTCCTCTTGTTCCTCTTTCTCCTGTTCCTCTCCTTCCTCTCCATCCTTTCCATCTTCTCTCTCCTCTTTCTCCTCCTCCTCTCTTTTTCTCTTTCTTCACCCTCCTCTCTTTTCCTGTCTTCTCTACTTTCCCTTTTTCTTCACTTTCCTGTCTCTCCTCTACTTTCCCTCTCTCCTCTCCTTTCTCCTCTTCCCCCTCCTTCTCTTCTTTCTCATCCTCCTCTTCCTTATCTTCCTCCTTCTCTTTCTTCTCCTTCTTCTCCATCTTTTTCTGTTCCTCGTTATGGTCCCACTCCACGTCCTTTCTCTCTCTCTCTCTCTTTCCTTCACTCTTATTATTCGTCCTCTTTACCCTCTTTCTCTCACTCCCTTCCGCCCACTTCTTCCTCTTCTCCCCTTGCTTTTCCTCCTCACCCTCTTCATCCTTATTTTCCTTCTTCCCTTCCTACCCCTCTTCCTCCTCCAACTCCTCCTCCTCCTCCTCCTCTTCCCAGCTAATTCGCAAGCGCATTGGTCCAACATGACAGGCACCGTTGAATGCGGCACATAATAATAGAAAACAGCAAAAGTTATACTCCGAGACATCGCCAACACAGCTTGAATATATGTTTGTAAAGGCAAGGTGGTGGTGGAGAGGGGGAGGTGGCCGGGTGGAGTGGGGGTAAGGGAGGTGGGGGGTGGAATGAGGTGAACAGGCAACGTGGAGGTGGGGGGTGGAGGTGTTGTGTCTCTGCGTTCCAGGGGAAGGGGAGTCACTCACTCCCTGGGGGGGGAGTGGGATGAGGTGGTGTGGGGTGTTAGGTAACAACCGAAAAAAGTTGCAAGAGGATTATACTGGTTTTAGCCACGACAACACACATGGGATTTTCTTCTTTGAACTAGATAAAAGCGTCCTGCGTTCGCCAGAAAAAAAAAAAATAGAATAAATTGGTTCAGAACCTAGGGTCCCTTGATACATCAATATCCACAGAGGGATCCCAAGAAACTCCACACAACGGAAACCAGAAGTAGTTTGTCGATGCTGGATGATTTTATTCAGTGTCCAAGTGCTTCCTAGAGAGTTTAGAAACAGCATTGCATAAGCAAAGAAGTTGAGACCAACTGCTTTCGTGAGTTGATGGAAATGAAGAGGTAGTGGAAAGGAGTGGGAGGCGAGAAACGAGGGCCCCGCGCCAAATGTAAATATTAGAAAACATCAAAATACATATGGAGGCAAACATGACGGAGAATTATTAAATATTTATCTTTTAACGCTTTGAGACGTGCCCGATATGAATAAAATTGTCAACATTTCCTTGGACACAGGTCTCTAACGCGAATGAAATTATTTATCGTTAATTAAAACAAAATATGTAAGTGTATGAACCTTTTATTTTGTTTCCACAAAGGGTTTCGATTAAAAAGTTGATTCTACTGCAATTTGATACATTTAATACCTTATACTAGACATGACATCTGTGTATATTTACATTAGAGTACATTATTATCGTGTGAGGGTTCTGCGAGGCAAACGTAGGAGGAAATCGTGTCCCCACTCTTCGCCTTCATACCCCATCAACACCTTCATCCTTTTATAGATAAAGAGAGCTGACAACCGGCGACTGTTCCCCCTCCTCCTCCTTCTACTAACTGGTGATTATATAAATAAAGCCACAGAAATTCAACGTT
>NC_134780.1:14517958-14522958 GCF_046742065.1 Oratosquilla oratoria | reverse complement strand
TACATACATACATACATACATACATACATACATACATACATACATACATACATACATACATACATACATACATACATACATACATACATGCATGTATATAAAGGAAGACACAGTGATGAAGAGGTTAATGAGGCAGGCACAACAACTGTCAAGATAACGTACTTACAAATGCCAAACAGAAGAAAGTTGTCCTGGTGAAAATAAAGATATAGAGGCTGCTATGACATGCCAACAAATTAGCATCATTTTCCCAACTACAAAAATCTTTTCATCATGAAAAGATTTGCTTCTTCGCCGTGTAAAAAAAGAAGAATATTATCACTTATAAAAGAGTAGTGACAAATAAGGAGGAAAAAAAAAGTGAATGGAGGAAAGAGGAAGAAAAGTTTGAAGGTAAACATAGAGGTAAGGGAGGACGAAGGGAGGGAGAAGGACGAAGAGGACCAGGAGGAGGAGGAGGAGGAGGAGGAGAAGGAGAAGAAGGATGGAAGAGGAGAAGGAGGAGGGCGAGGAAGACAACAGGGATAAATTCCATCCTTTCACGGACGTGGATGACAGGGGTAAGGAGAGTCTACGGAACTTAAGGAACCGTCTGTCGACTACTAGCGAGCAAGAACATTGAAATGAACGGGAGGGAAGTAAGTAAGAGAGGGTGAGGGGTTGGGGCAGGGGCAGAGAGTGAGGAAGTGATGGAGGAAGGGAGGGTAGAAGAGAGGTTGGCAGTGAAGGGGTATAGGGGACGTTGAAGGAATGAAAGAATGACAAAAGAGAGGATGGAATAGAAGGAAAAAGGGATGGAAGGAAGGAAAGGAAAAGGGCTGAGGGAGAGGGGGGAATAAGAGAGGGAGAGAAGGAGAGAGTAGTGAACGAGAGGTGAGTAAGAGGGAAAGTGAGGGCGAGAAGGAGTGCTGGAGAGATTGAAAAAAGGAGTGAGGGAGGGAGAGGTAGAGGGAGTGGGTGAAGGATATAGGGAGGGCGAAGGGAGGATGAGGTGGAGGAATAACGACAGGAATAGAGGGAGTGAAGGGTGAAAGGAAGATGCGAGGGAGGGAGGGAGGGGGTGGAAAGAGGGAGAGGGTAGGGAGGGAGGAAGAGAGGAAGGAAGGGAGGGGGAATGGAGGGAAGGAGGAAAGAAATAGGTAGATAGGTAAGGAGTAAACAAGGGGACAAGCGAGGGAGGTAGGGAGGGAGGGAGAGAGGGAAGAAAAAAGCGAGGGAGGTAGAGAATAAGCGAGGTGAGAGAGGGAATGAGAAAGAGAAAGGATTGGGGCGAGGGAGGGAGGGAGGGAGGAAGAAAAGGAAGGAGAAAGTGTGGGAGGGAAGGAGGGGAGGGAAAGAAGAATGGATGGATAGAGGAAAGGAGATAGGTATGAAAGGAGGGAGAGGGAAGGAGGGATGGTGGAAGAGATAATGGAAGAGGGAGTGAAGGAGAGGAAGGTAGGAAAGAGAGGAACGAGAAAGGAATAAGGAGGGAGGCAAAGAGGGAGGGAAAGAAGGAGGAAGGATAAGGTGGATAAAGTAAAGGAGGGGGAAGGGAGGGAGGGATGAAGGGAAGGAAGGAAGAAGAAAGGAGGGGGAGGAGGGAGGAATGGAGGAAGGGAGGGAGGAAGGCAAGGAGGGATGAAGGGACGGATGAAGGGAACGAGGGAGAAAGGAAGGGTGGAAGAGAGGGGGGAAGGCAAGAAGGGAGGGAAGTAGGAAAGGAGGGATGAAGGGAGAGAGGGAGGGGTGAAGGGAGGGGGGGAGGGAGGGAGGCGAAGTTCACATATAGCTGAGGCTGCGCCGCTTTTAGGCGCGGAGATATTTCCGTCGTCGCCAGGAGGAAAAAGGGACAGGCTGATCGGTCTTCTCTGGTGGCGGCGGCGGGGGAGGTGGGGCCTTTGCGCTGTCCACAAGCTGCTGCACGGTCTGGTCTGAGAGAGGTTGTGGGTGAGACTGGAGAAGTGTCAAGCTAAGAAGGGTAAGTGTCACTATGTGTGTCTGTGTTTGGGGGAGGTCAATGGGGGGGGTGAGGCTGTGGAGGATTTTTCTATTATCTGAATTAGAGTGATATCAGCCAAAACACAAGAAAGAGTTTAGTTCATTAATATAAATATAAACCAGAGTTGTTATATAGAACTATTGATGATTGTTATTGGCAAATTTAGACATGGGGAAAGAATTATGAAGGCCCTCTCACTCCCCCAAAAAAATGAAACAGTGAACATAAAATTCCCAAGTAGCCAACCCTGAAAAACAACTTTCACAAGGAAGAATGGATAATGGGAAACAATTAAATGACACAAGAATGGAAATATGAGACGAACAAAAACAACTCTAGACACCAACATGTAAGAACAACACTGATGTCTGGTGGGATATCAAATAAGATACACAAAGAATGTGGAAAACAACTGAATAATGATATTCAAATCCACACGCGCGCACGCACACACACACAATCAGACACGAACACACGCGCACACACACACACACACACACACACACACACACACACACACACACACACACACACACACACACACACACACACACACACACACACACACACACACACACACACACACACACACACACACACACACACACACACACACACACACACACACACACACACACACACACACACACACACACACACACACACACACACACACACACACACACACACACACACACACACACACACACACACACACACACACACACACACACACACATATATATATATATATATATATATATATATATGTATGTATATATACATATATATATATATGTATGTATATATACATTATATATATATATATATATGTACATGTATATATATGTGTATATATATATACATATATATATATTATATATATATTTATATATGTGTGTGTGTATATATATAGGTATATATATGTGTATATATATATATATATATATATATCCAATACATACATATATATATATATATATATATCCAATACATATATATATATATATATTATGGGAAAGGTGGATGGGGAAACACGGGTCTTTATCTGCATATTCAGATAAAGACCGGTGTTTCCCCCTCCACCTTTCCCATAATTTGTCCCAATGTCTCTACATATTTATATATATATATATATATATATATATATATATATATATATATATATATATATATATATATATATATATATATATATATGTGTGTGTGTGTGTGTGTGTGTGTGTGTGTGAGTGTGTGTGTGTGTGTGTGTGTGTGTGTGTGTGTGTGTGTGTGTGTGTGTGTGTGTGTGTGTGTGTGTGTGTGTGTGTGTGTGTGTGTGTGTGTCTGTGAGTGTATATATATATATATATATATAAAGATATATATATATATATATAAATATATATATATATATATATATATATATATATATATATATATATGCTTATACACACACACACACACACACACATATATATATATATATATATATATATATATATATATATATATATGTATGTAGGTATATATGTATATATATATATATATATATATATATATATATATATATATGCTTATACACACACATATATATATATATATATACATATATATGTATGTAGGTATGTAGGTATATATGTATATATATATATATATATATATATATATATATATATATATGTGTGTGTGTGTGTGTGTGTGTGTGTATGCATCAAGGACTACTATTACACAAGGACGTGCGCACCCAGATTCCTGGCTCCGCCAGCGGAGGCCATTGCTTTCTTTGTAACCTAACATTTTATATTGGACAAATATATCAAAACCCGAAACCTAACATTGTATATAGGACAAATATATCAACTATTGACTTATTCAATGCAGTATAAGTTAATATAAACTTTTATAGTGAAATAAGAAACTATTTTTAAGGCACTGTTATGCTTTGAAATGCCAATTTTGGCCAAACTTAACATGTATTATTGTATGAGGTTAGTGGACAGTTATTTACATTAATCATTATTTATATTTGAATTCATTGTCTTGAAAAGGAAGACCAATTTGGCTGCCTTCTCATTACCGAGGCGGTTCCTTAATTTTGTGTGTACAAGTCCATAGGAGGAGAAAACTCTTTCAACTCCTGATGATGAGGCTACTGCAGTTAGGAATTGACGCACTGATAACAGAATATCACTGTCTAACATGGCTGTATGTGAATCCCACCACTCATTAGCTGTCAGGGTCTTGGTCACAGACTCAGTAAACTTGAACGCCTGGAAAGGAGGTGATTTTGCTTGAAACTTCATAATGACAGGAACAAGTGTTGTATATTTCTCACTGGCATACTCCATAGTAATATTCACCTCTTCTGCACTGAGCATTTTTCCTTGAAGTGCTGGATGAAGCATGTTGGCAAGTATATGAGCTTTGGTGATACACTGTTCATACCTTTTTTTCACCAGTTTTTCAGCTTGTTTATTGTTTGTGAAATGGCCAAGTAATTTCTTCGAAACATCTACCGCTTGAGCAATAGTGCACTTGTCACTCTGTACTTCATCTAGAGCCTTTGCTATTGTCTGCAATCGATCCAGTAATTCCTCAGCTGAACGTTTTAGGCCTAAATTTGATACTTTGTTTCTTACTTCAGTATCAATAGCTTCCCTGTTGACTTCACAGATCTTTATTAGAATTGGCCAGTTATTTATATAACCTTGAGACAGTCTGACATTGTGTTCCACCTTGTGTCCTGGGGCATGACTAGACACTGACCACCTTCCTGCCGATACTTTGAAGCAGCATAATGATTATTTCTAAAATATTTAACTACATGGACCACATGTTGTTTTACATTATCAATCTCAAGGTCATGAGCCAGTAGATTTAGTAGGTGTGCTGCACATCCGTATGTGAGGATGGTATGCTCAGGTTCACTCAATTCCTCCAAGACTTTTCTCATCTTGGTGACATTTGCTGCATTGTCTGTCACAACACTTCCAATGTGACAACCAAAATCTTGTTCAGCCTTCTTGATCGAATTTTG
>NC_134780.1:14502958-14505458 GCF_046742065.1 Oratosquilla oratoria | reverse complement strand
CTAAGTTTACTTCCCAAGCATTAAACTATATTCCATCTGAGAGAATTGGACATTCTAAATATAATTTCGTGTGTTATAAAACAGAACGATTAGAAAAAAAAAGTGAGTGAAAAACAGACATCATTTTGAAGCAAAGAAGAAATTCGAGGTTTTATATGAAGTAGTAATGGTGTGATTTATTGCTCGTGAACCTGTTGAATGAAAGTGCCATGTGCACGTTAGAACGTGATTTGTGAAGTGCTGAACAAACAGCAACTGCATGCATGTGGATACAGTTTCGTTTCGTGCGTTGGCTGGTTAATGTTTCTTACATTACATTATAGTAGGATTTGTGTGTGGCCAATGGAACACTGAATATGAATAAAATAATAATTATAAAGCAATACATATACAAGCGTACGGTCGCTAAGGAGGTAGAACCAAGACTGCCTCCGACGCCAAGCCACGTCACCAAGCTCAGACTTGGCGGTAAAAACATACACGAATCGCAACCTTATATTACAATAATAAGTACAACATAATCATATACATACGCACAAATGTACGGTGCTATACACGTACACCATAGCATTGCTCGGCCACCACCACTCGGTGACCCCAACAAGCAAACGAGAAAAACAATTGACCACAGCAAGACAAAATGAACAGTCACATAGCATGCCTCACACACACAACAGTGTGAATACAAAAGTGTGGAAAAGAATGATTAAATGAGATAACGGGAGATTGTACAAATCACGGAGAGCATAATAAGCTTTTCTACTTAAGAGGCTACATTCTGCACCAGTATCTAAAGTGACTGAAAATTGGAAGGTGAGTAACTGAGAAGACTCAGCAGCCACTGGGACCTCACAGTAGAGGTCAAACCTTTGGGTTGGGAAATGAGCACTTGTGAAAATGGGACGGAGATTGTCTAGGCTGAGAAGATGTCTGCTTTAAGCTGCAAAATCTAGAAACACTGATCAGTCGAGTGTTTACAACTACCATGGATATGACAACAGCTGAGCTTATCCTGCGGCTCTACTCTAGAGGGGTCATGCGTCACATTAGAAGAAACTTCCAATACATTCCTACGGACAGGGGACTGTCTTGACTTGTGCACATGATACCTACGATTAAAACAAAAATCCCTCAAATGATCTAACTTGCTACAATAGGTGCATGTGAGCACAGGAGGGGTAAATGTAGAGGAAGGGGAGCTGTGAGTAGGACCTGAAGACTGTGGGGGTGGAGGGGGAGAACTAGGAACATTGGCTTGTTGCTGAGTACTGCTAACACACAATGAGCTAGAAGGCACTTCCCTAAGTTTACATGAAAGCGTAGTTGCAAAAGACAATAGGGTCTCGTCTGCTTTATAGCTGAGAGAAGAGGCAGCTCTTCTCTCTCAAGGCGCTAAGAAAAAAAATATAAAAGAAACTCCAGAATAAGGCGGAACCTATCCAGCGAGATGGTGCCATGATCAACCCACTCTGAATGGGAGAGAGAACCTAAGGATTCAACTACAATTTGGCTGGCTTAGGCCTGAGCACGCCTATGGCCAAGAGTGCCCAATTTGGATGTAAGAACATTAGCCAAATTTAAGCACCATTAAAAATTTGCCTACTGGGGTATCAGAAAAAAAAAATTAAAGAAATTATACCGAGAGCGGTCATAATCATAAGCTTAAGACTTGGGGCCGAGGCACGCCGCAGATAACATCTCATAAGCTAAAGAATTAGGCACAATCTGACTTAACAGAGGAAATTTTCTTAGACTCCGATGAAACATTAGTACTAACAATACAATCTTCACACTGACGAAGCAAATTAATGACTTTATAATGGGGAACTTCACCAGGAAATTTCATAACAGTAGAATCCTGATGTAACAGTGTGAACGTATGAGCCATTGTCTGAGGTGATGTTTGGGTAGGAATAAATGAGGGCACCTTATGTTTACTAGACATCGCTAAATAAGATCTTGGAAGTACGGTCCCACTGCCTAACAACCTTAACTTAAAAAATAAAAATAAAAAGTATATACATACAATGAGTATTGCGACCGCTCACAAAAACACATGCACTTTTACAGAAAAGACAAATTCATCTAGGCAGGTAGTCGTAAAACAATGTCTAATACACAGGAAATACATAAAAAAGAGGGAATAAACAATAACACCAGTTTTCTTAAGGGCCATTTACACGGTCAAACGGTTTGTCAAACCCGGTTCGACAAATAAGCGTTTGAAGTGATGTTTGACCATTCACACGGTCAAACATTACTTCAAATATTTGTTTGACAAACCGAGTTTGACAAACAGTTTGATCGTGTAAATGGGCCTTTACAAGCAACCAAAGAAAACGTGATCTTCAACAAATGACGTCACGGAAGAGACAAACATGTCAGCCAAGGCAACACGCCTGGCTATGAATATATGAAATTTATACCAGTTTTTCACAAAATGTCAAATAAGAGATTACAGGAATGCTTACGGCAAGAAAATATATCTACACACAAAAAA
>NC_134780.1:14492958-14497958 GCF_046742065.1 Oratosquilla oratoria | reverse complement strand
GATTGTGCTCAAAATCTCAGTCCTCGGAGTCTATCCGCTTTTACTAAAAATGCTGTCAGAGTCCACATGGCGTCGTGTCGACTTCAGACTATACTGTAATTTTAAACTCGGGGGACAGGACATCACTCATTAGCTCCTCCCCTGTGCGTGGGACAAACTTTATGTACTCACATTTCGGTTACACTCGTTTATGCTCATCGACTCACGAGTCTGATGAATTACTCTCGACATTCATACATTTCAATATATCTTTTTGTTCTCGTGGAGCAATGGACGAAGCGCAACTGAGCAAACACAATCGCGATAAAGCCCAAGCACTGTAATAAATCTAGCGAGCGCACACCAACAGCTGGCTCCACCCCCATACCGTTTGCACACGCCCAAGCCAACATGTGCGAATGAGACGTCGAGCTGCTTTTCCTGGTACCATTCTTGCTTCAGGAAATACTTTGATAACATGCGGTGCTGAAATGTTTAGGTTTCAAAGGATTATTATTATTAGTTTTTTTTCTAGGGGGGAGAGGTAGTGGGCATGGGTACGTCGTGCCAGACGGCGGATGGCAGGCTTGGTGATACCCTGGATGTTATCACGGAGAACCTGTAGACTGTCATTCTCACTCCTAAGATCAGCCCTCCTATGTCTGAGAGGTACCAGGTCCCCACTGCCCAAATCAGCACATATACAAAACCTAGATTTTGAGCAGACGGTGGTTGACAGTAATAAATGAACTTTTGTATTAGGCATTATTGAAAATAATTAAATAAATAAATAGATAAGCAAACGGGTCGTCGACCACAGTCATTGGTGGGAGAGGGGCTAATGAACTGTGTCTGTAGGAGACAGAACCTGCTGCTTCCACCACACAGTTCCACGAGGATGGAGGTCGTTATTATTATATGTAAAAAAAAAGTAGTAGTGGTAGTAGTAGTAGTAGTAGTAGTAGTAGTAGTATATATATATATATATATATATATATATATACATAGTATATATATACATATACATATATATATATATATATATATTTATATGATATATATATATATACATACATATGTATATACATATATATATACATATTTGTACATATATATATATATATATATATATATATATATATATATACACTCACACACACACACACACAAACATATATATATATATATATATATATATATATTTATATATATACATATATATGTATATATATATATATATATATATATATATATGTATATGTATATATATATATACCTATAGTATATGTATATGTACATATATGTATATATATATATATATATATATATATTTATATATATATATTTTTAATTTTCAACCACATAACTTTTCACTTTACTTCCATGTCATCACGATCGAGACTGACAATGCGCTCGACGAAGTCATATGAGGAAATTGATACGTAGTAAAGCCAAGGACTCGAACTCATCTCAGACGTACGAAGTGAACAGTGACTGTAACCACTGCGCCATCAAGAGAGATGGTGAAGTGGTTACAGTCACTGTTCATTTGGTACGTCTGAGCTGAGTTCGAGACTTTGGCTTCACTACATATCAGTTTCCGCATATGTCTCCATCGAGCGCATTGTCAGTCTCGATCGTGATGTCATTGAATTAAAGTGAAAAATTATGTGGTTGAAAAATATTAATATCTGCACTGGGGACCATTCATTGTGTGTTTATATATGTGTATATATATACATATATATATATATATATATATATATATATATACATATATATATATATACATATATATATATATATATATATATATATATATATATATATATATATATATGAAGGTGGAAAAAGAAGTCACGGGTCTAGTTCCGAGTTCTTGAGTTTATTCCTGACCGGTTTCGCTCTATGCTTCTTCAGAGGAATGTGACTCTGGAGTGAAGCTGGCGGTATACATAGTCTGAGTAAGACCGCGTTCCCTCCTTGGAGGTGGGTTACATTTGGTTGTTCAATGGTTTCTAATTTTTAATACAATGGACAATAGTGATAATATAGTATACAATGAATTGTTGTGATGTTATTATAAAACAGCTCCGGTGTGTGTGGAATGTTGATCGAGGGTGTAACAGTAGTGAAGTGAGTGGTGTAAAAATGTGGGAATCCTAAAAAGTGTCATAAGATAACTTATAGTATTAAATAATATAAAGATAAATATCCAGATAAATATAATGAAATAAAATGAAAATAAAAATAAAAATATAAATAAATATACAAATACAAATATAAATATAAATAACAATAAATAAATAAAAATGCACTTATTTAAAGTGACATGACATCTCATCGCATATCGTTGTGTGACAGAATGTTATCAAAAATACATACATATACATATATGGTACAGTTTTACATATGGTACTGCAAATAATAAATAAATAAATAAATGGATAATAACATATTTGGACATATTCGGACAGAATAAAAATATAATAATAACAATAATAATAATAGTGTGAAGTGGGCAACGTTCTCTTTGACACATCATTGTATGACCTAAGGTATAGATTAGTTTATACTTAAGATAATAAATTGTAATTTAATTTAAAATGAAGCAATATAAAATGAAACAAGAATAAAACAATGAATAGATAAATAAATGCCTAAGAAATATATAGTAAAACTAAACTAAAAATAAGAATAAAAATAAAAATAGAGATAAAAATACGAACTGACCGGCCTCAAGCCCTCAACCCAGGAAGTGCGGACGTTTGGGCACCGGATGGAGTTTGTCGTTCTATGTGGGCGCTGTTCTGGGGCAGGTTCTTATGGCTGCGTATTGAGCTGTGAATTTTTCCCATTTTATATCCCCTACTTTTTGGTTGATGTTGGCATTGGTTGTTATGAATAGCCTACCGATCTGCAAAAGAGATTACATGCAGCTCACAGAAAAATGTATGAGATTTGGCTCTTTCAGATTTGACAACCAAGAATACCACCAGTTGGAAGGCCTTCCCATGCAGTGGCAGCAAACCTCTACCTAGAGGTATTAGAGAGGGATCACTTTTTAAAAATCCTCCCAAAGGGTTCACATTGGCTAAGGTATGTAGATGATTGCCTATTCATTTCCCCTGCAGAGACAGTTGCTGAGGAGATTTTGTCAAAGTTAGATGAAGTAACTGATAATATACAATTCACTATGGAGATTGAGTCCCTTGGTCGCCTGCCTTTCCTCGACACGGAGATTATTAGGAAAGATAACAAAGCACATTTTAGAGTTTATAGGAAACCTACCAACAAAGATGACCTATTACATTTTTACAGTGCACATGACGAACGAACCAAAACAGGAGTGGTAATCGGTTTTTTCCTCAGAGCTCTGAGGATCTGCAGCAAGGAGTTCCTCGAGGAAGAAATCCGCCGCGTCACAAACACCTTCACATCACTGGGATATCCAGAGGGCTTACTATCCACTTCCCTAAGTAAAGCTCAAAACATCAGGCAACGGAGAGAACCAGTAAACAGACAGGACAAACAATACCTAGTCGTACCGGACTCAGAATTTTCACGCACACTGGGGGATGCTGTACGTCCACTAGGACTAGAAATAGTGAATGACACGGGAAGGAGAATCAGACAACTAGTAACACCAACATAAAAAACAACAAACGACCTCAGCGTCATATATAGGATCCCATGTGGCAACTGTGACAAGTCATATTATGGTGAGAGTCACAGGGGCCTACATGCCAGAGTAAGAGAGCACAAGGCGGACCTAAGGTACCACCGCCTGTCAAACGCGATGGTGGGCCACGTGGATCAGGAAGGACATCTTCCCGACTGGCAACAGGCAGAGGTAGTAAAGAAAGGTCTATCAAAAAGACAAAGGAAGGTGATTGAAGCCCTATACATAACAACCAATGCCAACATCAACCAAAAAGTAGGGGATATAAAATGGGAAAAATTCACAGCTCAATACACAGCCATAAGAACCTGCCCCAGAACAGTGCCCACATAGAACGACAAACTCCATCCGGTGCCCAAACGTCCGCACTTCCTGGGTTGAGGGCTTGAGGCCGGTCAGTTCGTATTTTTATCTTTATTTTTATTTTTATTTTTATTTTTATTTTAGTTTTACTATATATTTCTTAGGCATTTATTTATTTATTCATTGTTTTATTCTTGTTTCATTTTATATTGCTTAATTTTAAATTAAATTACAATTTATTATCTTAAGTATAAACTAATCTATACCTTAGGTCATACAATGATGTGTCAAAGAGAACGTTGCCCACTTCACACTATTATTATTATTGTTATTATTATATTTTTATTCTGTCCGAATATGTCCAAATATGTTATTATCCATTTATTTATTTATTTATTATTTGCAGTACCATATGTAAAACTGTACCATATATATATATGTATGTATTTTTGATAACATTCTGTCACACAACGATATGCGATGAGATGTCATGTCACTTTAAATAAGCGCATTTTTATTTATTTATTGTTATTTATATTTATATTTGTATTTGTATATTTATTTATATTTTTATTTTTATTTTCATTTTATTTCATTTTATTTATCTGGATATTTATCTTTATATTATTTAATACTATAAGTTATCTTATGACACTTTTTAGGATTCCCACATTTTTACACCACTCACTTCACTACTGTTACACCCTCGATCAACATTCCACACACACCGGAGCTGTTTTATAATAACATCACAACAATTTATTGTATACTATATTATCACTATTGTCCATTGTATTAAAAATTAGAAACCATTGAACAACCAAATGTAACCCACCTCCAAGGAGGGAACGCGGTCTTACTCAGACTATGTATACCGCCAGCTTCACTCCAGAGTCACATTCCTCTGAAGAAGCATAGAGCGAAACCGGTCAGGAATAAACTCAAGAACTCGGAACTAGACCCGTGACTTCTTTTTCCACCTTCATCAACTTGTCACAATGTACCAACATATATATATATATATATATATATATAT
>NC_134780.1:14482958-14487958 GCF_046742065.1 Oratosquilla oratoria | reverse complement strand
ATTGACAACATCAGAAGGGACAAATGTTTCACACTGAATGAGAATCCGACAAGAAATAATGGTCTCAAACTTTCATCAAATAGGTTTAATTTGGAAGTGTAGAAACAACTTCGCAACCGTGTAGTTAATGAATGGAATAAACTTCATGCAGAGGCAGTGCAATGTAGTTCAGTTCGAAGCTTCAAGATTCATTTAGATAAACACCTAAGTAAGATGCTGTAATGCCTGCCATTTATTTTATATTATTTGTTTATTTGTTTGTTATTGTCTGTTTGTTTTATTTGCTTGTTTTTCATTTGATATCATGTACCTGTCGATTGATTATTATTTACTATTTACCAATTTTTTTTATTATTTAAGTATAACTCGCATTAATTCATTTTATTATTATTTATATCATTATAATTTTTTTTTATTTATTAATTTATTTATTTATTTAATTTATCGTTATTATATATATATATTTTTTCGAACCCGACCTAGTTATGGACCAAAAGGTCTCCTGTCGGCATGCTCAGCCTTTGTAATCCTTTGTAATATGACGCTGAGGAGCATCAATGCATTGGGTGTGGGGTACCGGAGAAATCGCGCTGATATAACAGGACGACCCACCCATTTACTGATTCCTCCGATGAGCTGTGGGTTTTGGAGCATCTCTTCTTCAGAACAACTTTACACACATAAACACACAAATACACATATACGCATCTGCATACGTATATGCATAAAAACAAACAGATATGCACTCAAACATACATACATACACATACACACATGCATGCATACATATTTACACATATATACACATTAGCACAAATGCATGCTTGCATATAATGAAAGCACACAAACATACGTGCTTTAGTTAGATATGTTTGATTGTTTATTGTTTTCACACTAAATAGAGCAAGATCCAGAGTCGCCAGAACTGATGACAATCTGGTTAAATGGGGCCTCAAAACCGACCCATCCTGCGAGTGCGAAGAAACTGAACAGAACATTGACCATGTCCTAAGCTCGTGCCCGCTTTCAACCAATTTAGACAACATTGACCTGGTCAAAATTAACCAAAGAACACTTGAATGGCTGTCTGTCTGGCGTGATAAGCTATGATGACGTACGTTTATATATCATAACGAGTCAGTGTTACAATTACGCTTAAAATTTCAATTTTGACAGTCCTCATAAAATCTTTTGTTTCAGTGGTGCGTAGACATCTTATTTCATATTCATATTTCTTGTTCTGTGGTTCTGTTGACCGACGCGTTAGTATGTTCGGATGTTAAAGTTCATTTGTTTAGCTTAGAGTGTGTGGTTATTCTCTTATTATCCATGAATTTCATGTGTATTTTGATATTGAATTAATATATTTAGGACGGATGAATAGAACTAATTTGATTAAAGTTATTATAGAAAAAATGGTTTAATGTATGTACTTATGTAATGACAATACTCAACCCAATTAATGTGACTATATTACTAATAAGTGTTTATGTTTTTTTAGTTTCTAGCTGTTGTTATGTGGTGTTATTCGTGTTATACTGAAAGTTTATTATGAATAGACAGATATGATTTTTTCCTAGTTTCGATGTTTGCTGTTTTCATTTTAATTTAGTAGTAAAAAGGATTTGTAGATGAGTCTTGTGTTGATGTACGAGATACTGAGAGTATCCAACAGAAATATAGGAATCGCTTAGCCAAGGTATTCTAGCAAAAGCTTACTCTCCCATGAAAAGGGTTCTTAAAATATGAGACTATTACTAGTCTATATAATGTACTAATAGTTGAGTAATGGGTTGTGCGTTGGGGTTATAAAGATCGTGTTTTATGCTAATTTTGGCATTTCCTTTGATGTTTCGTAGTGGGAGAGGTTTTCTGTCTGCCAACAAATGAAGGTGCAGGGGGAAGAGCTTAATCAAGTTGTTAGAGAATATGCAAAACCCTTAAATAAAATACCAAGTAAATCACGTCACTCCAAGCAATACCACTGGGAGATTTACCGTCGAGACGAAAGCCATTTTGGTGGAAGGTATTTGTAGTCACTCTTGAGGTCCTTTGTGTTCTTATCATCAGTCAAGCGCAACACACCCGCTCGAGGTCGCGTAAGACATTGCAATACATTTAGGATGAATTGAGATCCTCCATTAACCACTGACACCCATGATCATCTCATTTATCATTACTAAATAGAATTGAGATCACAAGTTCCCATTAAACACAACTGCAGCTGTCTTGTCAAAACTGTGTAAAGGCCAGTCTGTCCTAGGTTCGAGAAAATTTGGATGACAGCCCTCAAAGCCTACACTTCAGTTCATTCAACTATACGCCTCATTTAGTCTTTCACTATTATTTTTTATGATTACATATTAATAAATATATCACCTCTTTCATCGTAAGATTATTTTTGAAATTTTCATTTGTGAATATTTGAATATATTTGTGTGTTTGAGCTACAAAAAAAAAGTTATACATCAACCAACTGAATCACTATATTTACCAAAAACAGCTGGGTTGCCAGAAGACATTGCTCCAGGAGTAAAAATAACATTTCCTATGGTTTCAGTGGTTTAGTTATTGAACTCTCTATGCTAGATAAACACTTGCCAGGTTTCATTATGTCTTACCTAGCAAAACTCCTTAATCCCAAAGGGGAATCATAGATTGAAGTGATTCACATTAAATCGACCCACTAAATGCAGTCCTTCATATAAAGTAAGCAAACGGTGTAAATCCAGCATTACCTAGACAGATTATCAACGGATTCCGAGAATATAAAAAGTCATAGGACTTATATGCACTACCGTATACAAGTACGCGCACACACACACACACACACACACACACACACACACACACACACACACACACACACACACACACACACACACACACACACACACACACACACACACACACACACACACATATATATATATATATATATATATATATACATATGTGCAAAATAACCACAGGAGAAAGGGAAACTTGTAGACAGTAAGTACTTTCGTATATTACATCTTCAGACTAAATGACAAATACAGCCATTTAGTCTGAAGATGTAATATACGAAAGTACTTACTGCCTACAAGTTCCCATTCTCCTGTGGCTATTTTGCATTTTTTACGAATATATATATATATATATATATATATATATATATATATATATATATGTATATATATATATATGCATATATATATATGTATATAAATATATATAAATATATATATATATATATATAAACATATATATACAAATATGTTTATACATATACGGTATATATATATATATATATATATATATATATATATATAAATACTGTATACATGTATATGTATATATGAATATATATATAGGTATATATATATATATATATACACATGCATATATACATACATATATATATATATATATATATATATATATATATATATATATATATATATATATATACGGTATATACATGTATATATATATATGAATATATATGTATATATATATATATATATTTATATCTATATATATATACTGTATATATATATATATATATATATATATATATATATATATATATATATATATATATATGTACGTACTGTATATGTATATATATATATATAATATACACATATATATATATACAAATATGTTAATATATATATATATATACGGTATATATATGTATATATGTATATATATACATATATATATATATTTATATATATATACATGCATATATATAAATGTATATATATATATATAAATATATATATATACATATATATATACATATATATGTATTTATATATACATATATACATATATATATATATATATATATATATATGTATGTATACATGCATATATATGTATATATGTGTATATACATATATATGTTGTAGTAGAAAGTGGAGACAGATGAGTGGAAGGTGGCAAGGAGGCGCAGGAAGATGCAGGAGTGAATATTCTCTTACGTTTCGACGGATGTCTTCCTCAGAGAGACTACAGACTATCAGATCTTGTGGACATTATATACCCCCGTTATGGCTCATCCTGCCGGCCGTCTGGGAATGGCGCCCGCTGATTGGCTAATCGTTCCCCTGCGAGCTAGTGCATCCAAGGTCATTCTCGCTGCGGGTCGCGCCAGGCTAACATGTCCTTCTCGGTGATTGGTGACTGGGCTCGTCGTGATGTATGCGGCTTCTATGGTTTTCCTTGATCTCTTTCCCAGTCCGTGGTGGAGAACCTCGACGTTATTCCAGTTGGTGAGATGCCCGTGCGTATCTACGTGTACCACCAAGGAGTTGGAAGTTCTGTGGTGGCGTAGGTCACTCTTGTGTTCGTACACTCTTTTTTCTATGCCACGCGATGACTCTCCGTAATACGCGGCCGGGCATCCTCCGCATGGAATTTTGTAAACAATGCTGTTCTGGTTTTTGATGTTCTTGTTCTCATTCCTACTTATTATGTCTCTGATTCTTAGTCCCGCGGCATGTGCTATGTGGATACCCTTGGTGGATAGAAAATTGGTGATTACTTCTACTCCTTTTGAATATGGTACTACCAGGTAATCTCCTTCTTTGTTCATTTTGTTACTTCTTTTCGATATCATGAATGCTTTGTTCTTTAATTTATGTAGAAGACCTGAGGGGTACATGAGTTTACGAAAGGCCTCGGTTATGTATGATATTTCGCCTGTCAGAAATTCATCGCTGCATATCCTTATAGCTCGTAGGTAGAAACCTATTATCACACCAGTCTTTGTTCTCGTGCTGTGCCGTGAGAGGTAGTGTATAAAATCGTCTCTGTTTGTGGGTTTTCTGTAGACAGATAATTTAGCGCTGCTGTCCTCCCGGTGAATGAGTGTGTCCAGGAAGGGTAGCTTTCTTTCCATCTCCATTTCTACCGTGAATTGGATATGTTCGTTGACATCATTCAACATGCGAAGTTTGTTGTTAATATTTGACTCTTCTGGCATTATTACTAAAATATCGTCCACG
>NC_134780.1:14462958-14467958 GCF_046742065.1 Oratosquilla oratoria | reverse complement strand
TATTTCGTGTGGGACGGTATCAAAAGCTTTTGCAAAGTCTAGATATACTAAATCTATATTGTTTCTTTTGTCATAATTCGAGATAACTGTGTTGTAGAATTCGAGTAAGTTAGTCACGCAAGAACGTTTCCGTCTGAAACCATGCTGGCTATCATTTATCAAACGGTTACTTTCTAAATGATGTTCGATAGCATCTCTGATGATGGTTTCCATTATTTTTCCTATGATTGAAGTCAGACTTATAGGCCTATAGTTATTTGGTTTCTTTTTGTCACCTTTTTTGAATATGGGAGTAACGTTAGCTAGCTTCCATTCTCTTGGGACATCTCCGGATATGATGGATTTCTTGAAAATAATTTCTAATGGAACAACAATCTCATTTTTCATTTCCTTTAAGATTCTTGGATGCCAACCGTCAGGCCCTGGTGTTTTATTAACTTTGAGTTTGTCTATACACCTTTTAATGACGGTCACTCGCTTTGCAACATCAGCCGACTTTATCACTTGTATTCTTGAGAATAGTGCAAATTGTAAACTTTGCCATACCGTACTGCACACCAAGATCAGATACACAAACGCCATTTTTGTGTTTTTGCGATAATGTCTTTCTTCACTCCGATTGCTTTTCTTACAACTTTTCTTTTTTCTTGACCAGTATCACTTTTTGCTTTCTTTAGAGCCATGACTGAGGGCTAATGTAGGAAAAAGAAACGCTGAATAAAAAAAAAAGATGATTACAAAAGCAAAGCGCAACTATTCAGCTCAGCGGTCAACAGAGAATTTTTTACGTTTTGTCACCAGTCACGTGCCAGCATCGTTCGTAAACTAAAATTTTGTTTGAAAATGGACGTATTTCTAACTCGAATTTTTCGTTCGAAAACAAACCTATTTGTTCGAGTTCAGAGACGTTCGAAAAACGAGGTTTGACTATATATATATATGTATATATATATATATACATATATATATATATATATATATATATATATATATATATAGTCACGACTGTGTACCCGTCGAACGTCAAGACTTATCTACGTATATACTATACATGTGCACGTGTGTACTCATGTAGACATTGGTGAGATGCGAAATATGCCGGCTTTCTCACGATTTTTATCATGCGAGTGCCTTCACTTGCAATTACTAGGCTGGCGTACGAAGGTGTCAAAATTAGTACTGCTACCTTTATATACATATTTATTTCTTTTGCTTTATCAACGTGATTCATTCAATGTATAAGGATTTATGTATGTGTATTATCTTTTGGTTCTGCCTTGTCAATCTTAGGAACTGATTAATATAATATTGGGAAAATGTAATTTTCTTGAGTTTCGTATCCGCCCGCTAATAGTGTGGGAAACATGATTTTGTCACCTGTGCGCATGTTTCTCGCGGCACGCACGAACTCACACAAATGCGTGGGATTGGAGATTTTGTTAATAGTGTATCAGCCCCTTTTAACATATGTATTAATATATAGACATTAATATGAAACTTTAAGTTTCTTCTTGTAACTAAGATTGACAAGGTAACATTATTATATATTATTTGTGTGCCCCGTTTTGTATAGAATATGAGCATGGATATATTCTAAATCTTTGATGTTCATTGCCTCCGGCGACATTTGGCAGCTCTTCGTTGGTTCGCCGGGAAGGTATATATATGACTTCCGTAACCGTCTTCGAGGCTCCGTCCTTTTCCGAAGTCCCCCTCTATATACCCCCGTTTTACATTGCTGGCCTTATACTTAAAATTTTCCTCTTGTAGGGCTTTGTATTCTTTTGGCAAGTCGATATGTTTTCTCGTTTTTTAATATTTACGTACGTCTTGTAGGACTTTGTATTTTCTTTTTTCAAGTCGATATATTTCTCCACTTTCAATATTTACGTACGTCTTGTAGGGCTTTGTACTCTTTTGGCAAGTCGATATATTTTCTCGACTTACTGAATATTTACATATGTCCTGGCGACTTTAGCCTTTCGTATTCTGCAGGACTCATTGACTTGTTCTATTATCTATTTGCACTAAATTTTGGCGAAACATTTGATTTTGTGTGCATTTATATATATGGGATTCTTATTGTGCTCGCTTGGCGACCTCTATCTTTCTATCTTGTTTATTTTTGAAGAAAAATAATAATCTGATTGTTTCTAGTAACAGAGTTTTATGAATCTGGCTCTGCCTCCCTAGCCGTCACAATATATATATATATATATATATATATAATATATATATATATATATATATATATATATATATATATACATATATATATATATATATATATGTGTGTGTGTGTGTGTGTGTGTGTGTGTGTGTGCGTGTATATATACATACTATATATATATATATATATGTATATATATATATATATATATATATGTATATATGTATATTATATTATATAGATATACGTATATATATGTATATATATATATATATATATGTATATACGTATATATATGTATACGTATATATATATATGTACATATATATATATATATATATATATATAGGTATATATATATATACATATATATAAATATATATATGTATACAGTATATATGTATAGATACATACATGCATATATATATATCCAGGCCGTACAAAAGGGACGACCCAATTCACGACTTGATAGTTCCCCGACGGCACTAGGCCAGCTCATTCTCTATTTTAATTTCACCGGGTCTTTATTATAGCGAGCCATCCGATAAGTTGTGTGTCATTTTGACAAATGGAAATATGCTCCACCGCAAGAGCCTAGAGCCCAGAACCAGCCAGGCTGTACAAAAAGAACGACCCGATTCACGGCCTAGGCCAGTTCGGTCTCTAGGCCAGCTCGGTCCTTTTGGTCCATAGCTAGGTCGGATAAAAAAAATCATAATAATGATAAATAAAAGAGCTCGTTTTCTGCACAGACACCAGCTGGTGAAATACCTGTTAAATTTATATCTCCAAATAGTGACAAGTGATTGTGTACTGTACTGTACTATACTGTTTCTATAATTGTATACGTATAGAACTATATAGTTAAAGATATAAGATAAAGTATAGTGTTCTATTTAGAATCAAAACAGTATTCTGTTACTGTATTCCAAAGATAGGAGTAATAGTACAAGATAAGCAGAGTAAGCTTCGTGTATTTAGTTTATTAGAGACCGTTTTGGTTTCTTTTGCTGATTTATATTTTCTCTTTGCCGTTTGTATTGCTAAAGGAGGAGCGAAATGGCTTGTGAAGGTTGTGTGAACCTGGAAGACCGTCTCAGGATGTGTGAGGAGGAAATTTGTCTTCTCAGGAGTGTGTTCTATGAGAAGAGTGAATCCTCCCCATAACCCAAAGAGCGTTCCATTTTTTCCCTTCTGTCACTGCCGTGAGCAAGTGGCGCTCCGTGGGGTCCCGTTTGTCGAGCCCGCGTTCAGTAAACGGGTGCCCTGTGGAGCAACCGCTGGCTCTAGCCAATCGTTTTGCTCTGCTAGAAGATAAAGTGACTGAAAATCAGGAGTTCTTGGTGGTGGGGGACTCCATGGTGCGAGCATATGTATCTCAACTTGTACTTGAAAAAGCTGTAATAAGCGAAACGTCGTACAAATAAAGGCTCCGTCCTCATATGGTGTATAACATTAATGTAGAACAATATGCCAGTATAGGACAAAATATAATCTTAGGATGTAATGTCGGTAGAGGACGAAATGTTACATTAGGATGTAATGTCAAAGGACAAATTGTCATGATGGGATGTAATGAAAGTGGAGGACAAAAGATCACGATGGGATGTAATGATAGTGAAGGACAAAATATCCCCGTAGGATATAATATAAGTGGTGGACAAAATATAATTTTAGGAAGGTATGCCCTTCAGAATGTCAGTGAAGGACAAAATATCACGATGGGATGTAATGACAGGGGAGGACAAAATATCACGATGGGATGTAAAGATAGTAGAAAAAATATCACGGTAGTACAAAATATAATGAATGACGGGAGACCGGTGTGAAACGCGGTGACGTAGGGGATAAAGTGTACAAAAGAGATCGGATGACCGTGGGCAACCAGATGTCCGTGATGGGAGAAATGTTAATTTTGATGGGAGAAATGTTAATGAGGCATTGAATGTCAATAAAGGACCAAATATCAATATAGAGCAAGGTGTCAATAAAAAACAAAATTATAATGTAAGGCATGATATTGAAACTCAAAACGTATCAAAAAGAAATAATCACGAGTTTCTTAAAACAATGTACTTTAATGCTCGTAGTATTAGGAACAAATTCCAAGAAATACAGACGTATGTCAAAAGTAACATTGCGGGATTTAAACTCTTTCATCAGGATAGAAACCACAAGAAAGGTGGAGGTGTTCTGATATGTGTTAAAAACAATGTCCATGCCTATGTTTTAGAGAAAGTGAAACAGGATGCATATGATAGTTTGTGAGTAGAGTTAATCCAAACAACTGGACAAAAAATGAATGTAGGTGTAGTATATAGGCCAAAGACATTATCATTAGCAGACGACAAACTGTTATTTCAAGAACTGTTTAGTTTCTGCAACCGGGATTTGTTGATAATGTGTGATTTCAATTTTACTGACATCAATTGTATGACCCTTGCACATGGCCATATAGGTAGTTGCTTGATTGATTTTCTCGGTGACAATTACTTAATTCAGCATGTAAAATAGCCTAAAAGACATTGAAACTTACTCGATCTATTGATCACTAGCCGCGAAAGCATGATAACCGACGTAAAAGTCGGTGAAACTGTTGTAAATGGTGATCATAATTTAGTTAGATTCAAACTACTAATTTTTTTTAGAATAGATACTTGTGTTTCTAAAATACCCGATTTCAGTAAAGCTCAGATCATAGGACAACGTCAGGAGCTTCAGCTTACAGATTGGGAAGCAAAATTAAGCGGAGGACCTGTAGATCAGATGTGGGAAATATTTCAAAATACACTCACTAAGATGATTCATACTTATATTTCTTTTAAGGCCA